>NC_086449.1:746883054-747183054 GCF_028390025.1 Pseudophryne corroboree
GCTGTGATGATTCTACATACCCGCTGAATAATGTTTTTTGACTAGTTAGCTACTATAACTCATTTTACCCCTGGATTAACCACGTTGATATTTTAAGTATTATAACCTTGATAGCTTTTTCATTCAGAAATTTATCCATTCCTTTTTTAAATCCTGGCACGGAATTCCACATCCTGATTGCCCTAACAGTGAAGAACCCTTTCCTCCGTTGCGTTCGGAACTTTCTCTCCTCCAGTCGCAGCGAGTGCCCACGTGTCCTAAACTGTGTTCTTTTACTAAATAATTCCTCTGATAACTCTCTGTGATGTCCCTTTACAAATTTGAAGATATTAATAATATCTCCTCTTAGACGCCTCTTTTCTAGTGTATACATATTCAGCCTAGTAAGTCTTTCCTTATAGTCCAGTCCTTCTAGGCCTTTAATCAATTTAGTAGCTCGCCTTTGAACACTTTCGAGCTCACTGATGTCTTTTTTATACAATGGTGCCCAAAACTGAACACAATATTCCATGTACGGACGTACCAATGCTTTATACAGCGGCAGGATTACATCCGAGTCCCTTGTCTCAATTCCCCTTTTTATGCACGCTAGCACCTTACTTGCCTTCTTTACTGCATTTTGACATTGTGTATGGTTATTAAGCCTATTGAATGAATACCCCCAAATCTTTTTCCAAATCTGTTTCCCCAAGGCGTTCCCCATTTAATATGTAGGATGCAAGTTTGTTTTTAGTCCCAAAATGCATAACCTTGCATTTGTCTGTATTGAACCTCATTTTCCCTTAGACGCTCAGAGTTCAAGTTTAGATAGATCGTTCTGCAAGGACTCCACATCCAATTCTGAATTAATTACCTTACACAGTTTAGTATCATCTGCAAAGTTTGACACTGTGCTTTCCAGACCTCTTTGTCTAGTGGATGTGGAAGGACAGCACTTACCTCTAGGACATGTGCGCTGCTCTGTTCCCCCATCTGCAGGACATCCTCAACATATTTTGTTAGGAGAAGTTCTGGATCTGCTCCAGATGTTGCCAGAAATCCCAGCGAGATGTCAACAATGTTTAAGGCCTCACAAACATCACTGAACGCATTCAGGTCTTTGCTTATAAAGTCTATTGCAGAGTTTGGTAGAGAATCCTTAGGAAACATACAAATGAAAACATTTTTATTATTGAAGTATTAATTTTGAGTTTTATTAGTTTTAAACAGACGAAAATGAACCTACTAGTGACATGTACTATGGTTACATTTATAAAATGCGGCACTGGAATGGCAGGAGAAAGATGCAGAAGGATAAACATAGACAGTACCTAAAGTAAGGCATATACAGGGTAACAGTGAGGACTAGGCGTAAGACAGGTGCATGGATAACCATCATGTATAGAATGGCCTCTTCCCGCTTTGCTACCCTGCTGCTGCCGCTGCGTCTGTCAAACTGGATGACAGGTAGCGGCGGAGCTGGCAGCGTGTAGCGCCGGTCTCTCCCTCCCATCCACCTACCCACACAGCCCCACCTAGTGTGCGGCCTCCCCTCAGACCACACACAGCTACGCTGCTGCCGAGCCGTTTTGGGGGCGTGGCCTAATCGCGGTAGGCGTTGCCATGCCCCCTAATGGAAAAAGTTGGGGAAATCTGCAGTGCCTGGTCCTTTACCGAGACCCCAGCCCTGGCTCAGCTCCTCAGCCAGGGTCAATTCGAGGGGGGGATTGTGGTCAGGGTGATCACCCCCGTTCCCCCCACCTGTACAGGAACAGGCAGAGCAGTAACAGCAGCCTCTCTGCAGCACAGCACACTGCGGTGCACCAGGGCCCCCGGCGGACCCCTCCATCAGCCCCAGGCCCAGGTAATTAGTACCCGCTCCCCCCCCCTCTGCGTCACTGGCGACATCCTACGGAGCCGCTGCTGCTGGAGTAACGGAGCCTGCGAGAAACCGGAGGCGGAGAAGGGAGGAGGAGGAGCAGCGCCCGAGAAGGGACCTTCTGCAGGTACTGGGGCCGCACTGTGGAGGGAATGAGGGCTGTACCTGGCATAGGGGGTTATTCAGAGATGATAGCAGATTGCTGCATATGCAGCCAGATCTGCATTCATCCCTGCACTTGCTGAGGGCCACCCAGCACAGGGCAAGGCCGCCCAGCATGTGTAAGGCTGCCTCCCGATGCATCCGCAATTAGATTGCGGACAGATCTGATCTAAGGTTGTGTTGGATGGCTGCGCTGTCAGGCGGTCAGCAGACATTTTTTTTTCCAGAACGTCTGTGTGTGACATCATGCAACCGCCCCAAAAATGGTCCCGGCCTGCCCCCGTTTTTCCGGCACCACCCTGCCTAAACCCCGCTACGTTGTCACCTGTCAATCACATTGTGGTCGCATCCACCGGAGAAGCGATCACAATGTGTATGGCCTCACGCCCACTGTGCATGAGCAGTTTGCTGCCACCGGCAAACTGTGCTGCAGGCCTATATTGCGGCGGGGTCTGAACGGGGGAGGCAATGTGTATAATGGGCTGTACCTGGCATAATGTGTATAATGGGCTCTACCTGGGTAACGTGTATAAGGGGCTCTACCTGGCATAACATGTATAGGGTGCTCTACTGTGGCGTAACGTAACGTGTATAAGAGGCTTTTACTCTGGCATAACTTGTATAAGCGGCTCTCCTGTGTGGCGTAACGTGTATAAGGGTGCTACTGTGCGGTGTAATGTGACTAACGGACACTACTGTACAGGGTAATGTGAATTGGTACTATTCTTTGGCCCTATATTTTTTTTGTGCGCCTTCGCCGCGCACTGTCCCTGTTTTCAGCATGGCGGGTGCCAAAGAAAACTTTCGCCCTGAGCTCCTCAAGGTCTAGAACTGGCCCTGTCATCGATTTTTAAACTCTTTTTCTTTTCAAATGTAAGATGCCACCAATTCAATACAGAGGAGGTGGCGCTGAAAAACATACCTTTGCTCAGGGCACCATGGCACCTAGTTACACCTCTGATAAGGGGCACTACTGTGGGCAGTGTGTATAAGGAATAGTACTGTGTGCCGTAACGTGTATAAGGGGCACTACTGTGTGACGTAATGTGAATGGGCACTATTTTGTGGTGTAATTTAAATCAGGGGCACTACGTTTGGGGTAATGCGAATAAGATTGTAATACTGTGTGGCATAATTTGAATTGTGGGTACCATTGTGGTCACACCCCTTCCTTGTGTGAGCACACCCCTTTTTGGAGTGCGCGCTGTCCCTTTTTTATGGATGGGAGGGCGCAAATTTATAATTTGCAGGGGGACGCCAAACACTCTAGCATCGGCCCTGCCTGTGGGCGGCTTCTCCTTTAAAAACAGCCTGCCACCGCAGGGTGCTGTGTCCTAGCCGCCGCCAGCTGTCTCTCCTTCACAGTTGCATTACTGGGAGGAGGCGTGGCTATGGTCCCGGGATGTCCGAGCCTGGCCACACCTCCTCCCAGTAATGCGTCTGTGAAGGAGAGACAGACGGCAGCGGCTAGGACACAACAAATATAGGAGGACACAGCACCCTGCGGTAGCAGACTGTTTTTAAAGGAGATCCCACCCGCATGGAACTGCAGGTAAGTGCTCATCCGCACTATGGGGGCGCCAAAATATTTTTTTTTCTACCCCCCCCCCCCCTTCATCCCACCTAAAAACATTCCAGCGCCCCTGGGTACAAAGGTCAGGTCTTTAGAAGAATAGTGAAGCACCATATATGCATCATGGCAGCCTTCTTATATACAAATAATCCCCATAGGTGTTATTTAGCACAGCAATACACAAAGTGGGGCTAGATAGAAAAATACTGCAAACATAGCAATTTGTCCTACAAATATTGCTCCCAAACCTATATTTGTATGTGTGAGATTCCAGTGCATTTACATCTTCATTAAAACACATGAAATACTGTGTAGTAATAAAGGTGCATGCTCAGTCCCTGATAATTACAGGGAGTTTGAAGAGTCGCTCCGCAGTGACTGTGTGCTAGGCAATCCTCTTCCCAGTGACTGTGTGCTAGATAGCCTCCCCGCTGTACAAGACTCCTTGCAGTGACTGTGTGCTAGGTAGACTCCCCGCTGTGATTGTGTGCTAGGCAAGCCTCCCCGCAGTGGCTGTGTGCTAGGTAGCCTTCCCGCAGTGGCTGTGTGCTAGGTAGCCTCCCCGCTGTGATTGTGTGCTAGGCAAGCCTCCCTGCAGTGGCTGTGTGCTAGGTAGCCTCCCCGCAGTGGCTGTGTGCTAGGTAGCCTCCCCGCAGTGGCTGTGTGCTAGGTAGCCTCCCCGCAGTGGCTGTGTGCTAGGTAGCCTCCCCGCTGTGATTGTGTGCTAGGTAGCCTCCCCGCTGTGATTGTGTGCTAGGCAAGCCTCCCTGCAGTGGCTGTGTGCTAGGTAGCCTCCCCGCAGTGGCTGTGTGCTAGGTAGCCTCCCCGCTGTGATTGTGTGCTAGGTAGCCTCCCTGCAGTGGCTGTGTGCTAGGTAGCCTCCCCGCAGTGGCTGTGTGCTAAGTAGCCTCCCCGCAGTGGCTGTGTGCTAGGTAGCCTCCCCGCAGTGATTGTGTGCTAGGCAAGCCTCCCCGCAGTGGCTGTGTGCTAGGTAGCCTCCCCGCAGTGGCTGTGTGCTAGGTAGCCTTCCCGCAGTGACTGTGTGCTAGGTAGCCTCCCTGCTGTGATTGTGTGCTAGGCAAGCCTCCCTGCAGTGGCTGTGTGCTAGGTAGCCTCCCCGCAGTGGCTGTGTGCTAGGTAGCCTCCCCGCAGTGGCTGTGTGCTAGGGAGCCTCCCAGCAGGGAATGTGTTTTAAAGCTGCCCATATACCTTCATTTTCTGTCTAACCAACCAGTTCACTGTTTGAAACAAAAATCCGATAATGGATGAAATCAAATGAAAATCAACCATTAGCTTCAAAACGCAAGAAAACGGACGTTCAGACTAATTGGTTAAATCAAACGGATTTAACTAATTTGTCTGAATGGCCGTTTTTGTCCATTTTCCAGTGGTTTGGAGGAAATGAGTGATTGTCATTTGCTCCCATTCATTACCAACACAACTGTTTCTAAACACTTTATTTACAGAATATAAAAGATAATTTTGTACTTTCTTGACTACATTAAGTTTTTACCCTTCTGGCCTTCCCCAGTTGCAGAGAAGATCTGTAGCCAGAGAGCATTCACTGCGGAGGAACTTCCTGAACTCCCTTTTTAAGTTTTTTCCAGGGACAAAGAAAACATGTTGCAGCGCAAGATCCCGCAAAACAGCCAGTTGGGCTGCAGTGGTAAGCTGCCATACACGGCACATAAGCAGCAATCACATTACGGGACAAGTGCTCTCAGGATCGTTTGCACATAACGTGGGACACCATACATAGTGCCACTGCTTGTATATACAAGAGACTGCACCTTAAAACTGAAAAGCCTACGAGTGTGCAAAAGTTTTCATACCATTTTAAGAAACATATATATTATGGAACAATGAGCTGTGTGCATACAACATATGAGTAGTAACCACAATTTGGGACAGCAATTTTAAACACAGTTGTTTCTACGTGCAAAAGTTTTCATACCATTTTAAGAAACATATATATCATGGAACAATAAGCTGTGTGCATACAGCATATGAGTGGTAACCACAATTTGGGACAGCATCTTTAAACACAGTTGTTTCTACAATATCTATATGGATAACATTTAAAGTTAAATTGCACTTTTTTATGAAGGATGTATACTTAAGATTGGATACTATCTAGAGTGTTCATAAGTATTCATACTACATGTGGTAATATATATCAGGTGTTTTCCATTGTTATAGCAATTAGGAAAAGTATTTGATGACTTGTACACATGAATTCTATATATTAGAAGCAGAACGTTACCCAATCTTTTTATATATATATTTTTTTTATTGAATAAATAATTCAGATGGTTATATATTATACAGGAGTTTTCATTCATATATGCACCATTTAGTATTTTAGCGCAAAACAGTAATTTTTTGGTTCTTTGGTTTGCTTTAATTTCTGAGGTGGAGATCTGTGGCTCTTCATCATCACTAATTAAAATAGCTGTGTGCACACAGACACAGCTGGACTGTTTTTATGCAGCTCATAGTATAAAAACTAATTGAATTTATACAATTTAAAAAAATACAGCGCCTGAATTGTGATTTTTGGAGTCCATATTTTTATTTTCCCAGACTTATCACCATGTTTTCTTTGTCCCTGGAAAACCATAAATTAGGGGCTGACTATAACTGCAGATAAGAGATGAAGAATTTCTGTATACGACAAAACAATGTATGAAAGAGAAAATGGATGATACCTGGATAAGCCTCTTCTTCACATCCGTAAATAGGTTCTCGTAGTTTCGGTCATAGGAAAACGTGAGAGTTGGCAGTCCCTAGAATACAAGTACATCAGACATATGTTTGTGTTGCTATTTTAGCTCATTCCTTCAAAAAGTAACAAATATACGGTATGATAAATGCAGCTTCAGAGCAAAGTAAAAATAGGATTTTAATACCTACCGGTAAATCCTTTTCTCTTAGTCCGTAGAGGATGCTGGGGTTCACCATTAGAACCATGGGGTATAGACGGGATCCGCAGGAGACAACTTTAAGACGTTGAAAGGGTGTGAACTGGCTCTTTCCTCTATGCCCCTCCTCCAGACTCCAGTTATAGGAACTGTGCCCAGGGAGACGGACATTTCGAGGAAAGGATTTATTGTTAAACTAAGGTGAGATTCATACCAGCTCACACGTCAACCATGCCGTACTACATGGCATTCCACAGAACACAGGCCAACGGCATGAACAATTGCAGCAACAGGCTGACAAACGTAACACAACATATGTGTAACCATAACTATTAACTGCAGATACAGTATGCACTGGGACAGGCGCCCAGCATCCTCTACGGACTAAGAGAAAAGGATTTACCGGTAGGTATTAAAATCCTATTTTCTCATACGTCCTAGAGGATGCTGGGGTCACCATTAGAACCATGGGGTTATACCAAAGCTCTAGAACGGGCGGGACAGTGCGGACGACTCTGCAGCACCGATTGACCGAACTTGAGGTCTTCATCGGCCAAGGTGTCAAACTTGTAGAACTTTGCAAAAGTGTTTGACCCTGACCAAGTAGCTGCTCGGCAAAGTTGCAATGCCGAGACCCCCCGGGCAGCCGCCCAGGATGAGCTCACCTTCCTAGTGGAACGGGCCTTTACTGATTCCGGTAATGGTAATCCAACCGTGGAATGGGCCTGCTGAATTGTGTTACAGATCCAGCGCGCAATGGTCTGCTTGGAAGCAGGACACCCAACCTTGTTGGGCACATACAGGACAAACAGAGCCTCTGTTTTCCTAATCTGAGCCGTTCTGGCGACATAAATCTTCAAAGCTCTGACCACATCCAGAGATTTTGACTCAACGAAGGCATCAGTAGCCACAGGTACCACGATAGGTTGGTTTATGTGGAAAGAGGAAACCAATTCAGCTCTATCTTCATGGAAGATCAAATAAGGGCTCTTGTGAGACAAGGCCGCTAACTCAGACACCTGCCTTGCAGATGCCAAGGCCAACAGGATGACCACTTTCCAAGTGAGTAAATTTCAAATCCACCTTCCGCAAAGGTTCAAACCAATGTGATTGAAGGAACTGCAACACCACATTAAGGTCCCATGGTGCCACTGGAGGCACAAATGGAGGTTGGATGTGCAATACGTCTTTCACAAAAGTCTGAACTTCTGGAAGGGAGGCCAATTGTTTCTAAAAGAAAATCGATAAGGAAGAAATCTGAACCTTAATTGAGCCCAATTTTAGGCCCGCCATCCACACCTGCTTGTAGAAAATGGAGAAACCGTCCTAGCGGAAACTCCTCCGTAGGAGCCTTCTTGGATTCACACCAAGAAACATATTTTCTCCAAATACGGTGGTAATGTATAGACGTTACCCCTTTCCTGGCCTGAATAAGCGTGGGAATGACTTCTCTGGGAATACCCTTACAGGCTAGGATTTTGCGTTCAACTGCCACGCCGTCAAAAGTAGCCGCGGCAAGTCCTGATACACGCACGGCCCCTGTTGTAACAGGTCCTCGCGCAGAGGAAGAGGCCAGGGATCTCCGATGAGTAAGTCTTGAAGATCTGGATAACAAGCCCTCCTTGGCCAGTCTGGAACAATGAGGATCGCCCGGATCCTTGTTCTTCTTATGATCTTTAGAACTTTTGGAATGAGAGGAAGTGGAGGGAACACAAACACCGACTGAAACACCCACGGTGTCACCAGAGCATCCACTGCAATTGCTTGAGGGTCCCTAGACCTGGAACAATATCTCTGAAGATTCTTGTTGAGACGAGAAGCCATCATGTCTACTTGAGGAACTCCCCAACGACATGTCACCTCTGCGAAGACTTCTTGGTGGAGGCCCCACTCTCCTGGATGGAGATCGTGTCTGCTGAGGAAGTCTGCTTCCCAGTTGTCCACTCCTGGAATGAAGATAGCTGACAGAGCGCTTGTATACTTTTCCGCCCAGCGGAAAATCCTTGTGGCTTCTGCCATTGCCGCTCTGCTTTTTGTTCCTCCCTGACGGTTTATGTATGCAAACTGCTGTTACATTGTCCGACTGGATCAGTACAGGTAGATCTCGAAGAAGATGTTCCGCTTGTAGGAGGCCGTTGTAAATGGCCCTTAGCTCCAGAACATTTATGTGGAGACAAGTTTCCTGACTTGACCATCTTCCTTGGAAGTTTTCTCCCATTGTGACTGCCCCCCAGCCTCGGAGGCTTGCATCCGTGGTCAGTAGGATCCAGTCCTGTATCCCGAACCTGCGCCCCTCTAGGAGGTGAGAGCTGTGCAGCCACCACAGGAGTGATATCCTGGTCTTGGAAGACAGGATTATCCTCTGGTGCATGTGTAGATGGGACCCGGACCACTTATCCAACAGGTCCCACTGGAACACTCTGGCATGGAACCTGCCAAACTGAATGGCCTCGTAGGCCGCAACCATCTTCCCCAGCAACCGAATGCATTGATGGATTGACACTCTTGCTGGTTTCAGAATTTGTTTGACCAGGCTCTGAAGTTCCAGAGCCTTTTCCACAGGAAGAAAGACTCTGTAGTTCTGTGTCCAATATCATTCCCAAAAACAACAACCGCGTCGTCGGAATCAACTGTGATTTTGGCAAGTTTAGGAGCCAACCGTGTTGTTGAAGAATTGTCATGGAGAGTGCAACGTTTCGGACCAACTGGTCCCTGGATCTCGCCTTTATAAGGAGATCGTCCAAGTATGTGATAATTGTGACTCCTTGCTTGCGAAGGAGAACCATCATCTCCGCCATCACTTTGGTGAAAATCCTCGGAGCCGTGGATAGACCAAACGGCAATGTTTGAAATTGGTAATGACAATCCTGAATTGCAAATCTCAGGTAAGCCTGATGCGGAGGATAAATGGGAACATGTAAGTAGGCATCTTTTATGTCCACCGACACCATAAAATCCCCTCCTCCAGACTGGAGATCACTGCTCGGAGAGACTCCATCTTGAATTTGATTCAGGGATTTCAGGTTTAGGATTGGTCTGACCAAGCCGGAACCACAAACAGGCTCGAATAAAAACCTTCTCCCTGTTGTGACTGGGGAACCTTAACTATAACTTGATTTCAACACAATTTTTGTATTGCGTCGCAAATTACCTCCCTGTCCGGAAGAAAAGCTGGTAAGGCCGATTTGAAAAAACGTCGAGGGGGGACGTCTTGAAACTCCAGCTTGTATCCTTGGGATACTATTTGTAAAATCCAAGGGTCTAGATTCGAACGAACCCAAAACTGACTGAAGACTTTGAGACGGGCCCCCACCGGTGCGGTCTCCCGCATAGGAGCCCCAACGTCATGCGGTGGAATTGGCAGAAGCCTGGGAGGACTTCTGCTCCTGGGAGCCTGACAAGGCTGGAGATCGTTTATCTCTTCCCCTTCCTCTAGTAGCAAGGAAGGAAGAACCTCGGCCCTTTCTGAATTTATTGGGACGAAAGGACTGCATCTGATAATGGTGAGTTTTCTTTTGTTGTGGAGGAACATAAGGTAAAAAGGACGACTTTCCCGCGGTAGCCGTAGATACCAAATCATCAAGGCCGTCTCCAAATAAGGCCTTACCTTTATAAGGTAGAGATTCCATACTTTTCTTGGAGTCAGCATCCGCATTCCATTGGTGAATCCACAACGCACGTCTAGCTGAGACAGCCATGGCATTGGCTTTTGATCCCAAAAGACCAATATCTCTCTCAACTTCCTTAAGGTATGCTGCAGCGTCCTTGATATAACCCAGCGTCAATAGGATGCTATCCCTATCTAGGGTATCAGATGACAAGTTAACTGCCCACTTTTCGATAGCACTACTTACCCACGTAGGCGCAATGACAGGTCGGAGTAGTGTACCCGTGGTCACATAAATGGACTTCAACGTAGTCTCTTATTTACGATTCGCAGGATCCTTAAGGGCCGCCGTGTCAGGTGATGGGAGAGCTACCTTTTTAGACAAATGAGACAAGGCCTTGTCCACAGTGGGGGGTGACTCCCACTTTTCCCTATCCGTCGAGGGAAACGAATAAGCTTCCATAATTCTTTTGGGAATCTGACATTTTCTGTCAGGACCTTCCCAAACATTTTCAGTTCATGAGAGGGAGGAAACGTTATCTCAGGTTTCCTTTCTTTATACATACAGACCCTTTTATCAGGGATAGCTGGGTCCTCAGTGATATGTAAAACATCTTTAACTGCCACAATCATGTACTGAATGCTTTTTGCCAATTTTGGGTCTAACCTGGAATCGCTATTGTCGACACTGGAATCAGTGTCAGTGTCGGTGTCGGTGTCAGTGTCTGCCAATTGGGTCAACGTACGTTTTTGTGACCCTGAGGGGACCTGACTTTGGAATAACATATCCTCCACAGATTTCTTCCAAGCCTGGGTCTGCGACTCAGACTTATCTAGCCTCTTACTAATAAGAGCCACATTAGCATTCAAGGCGTTCAACACATTTACCCAATCAGGCGTCGGCGGTGCTGACAGGGTCACCCCCGCAGCCGTCTGTGTCCCCAATACAGCCTCCTCCTGGGAAGAGCCTTCAGCTTTAGACATGTCAACACTCGTGCACCAAACACCCACAGACACACCGGGCATATAGGGGACAGGCCCACAGTAAAGTCCGTCAGAGAGTCACAGAGGGGATTTGCCAGCTCACAACCCTGTGCTGAAAACACGGGTCTGAAATTGCCAAGACAATGTCAGACCTATGGCGCTTTTATCATTCATATATATATATATATATATATATATATATATATACACATATATTTCTCTAACGTCCTAGAGGATGCTGGGGACTCCGTAAGGACCATGGGGATAGACGGGCTCCGCAGGAGACATGGGCACTTTAAGAAAAACTTTAGTTCTGGGTGTGCACTGGCTCCTCCCTCTATGCCCCTCCTCCAGACCTCAGTTTGATACTGTGCCCAGTGGAGACTGGGTGCTTTTCAGGAGCTCTCCTGAGCTTTCTGACAGAAAGTATTTTGTTAGGTTTTTTATTTTCAGGGAGCACTGCTGGGAACAGACTCCATGCATCGAGGGACTGAGGGGAGAGAAGCAGCCCTACTCTCTGAGTTGCAAGGTCCTGCTTCTTAGGCTACTGGACACCATTAGCTCCAGAGGGATTGGTACGCAGGATCTCACCCTCGCCGTCCGTCCCAGAGCCGCGCCGCCGTCCCCCTCGCAGAGCCGGAAGATAGAAGCCGGGTGAGTATGAGAAGAAAAGAAGACTTCAGAGGCGGCAGAAGACTTCATGATCTTCACTGAGGTAATGCACAGCACTGCAGCTGTGCGCCATTGCTCCCATACACCTCACATACTCCGGTCACTGTAAGGGTGCAGGGCGCAGGGGGGGCGGCCTGGGCAGCAATATAAACCTCTTTTTGGCAAAAATATAACCTATATACAGCTAAGCACTGTATATATGTATGAACCCCCGCCAATTTTACAGTTTAAGCAGGACAGAAGCCTGCCGCCAAGGGGGCGGGGCTTCTCCCTCAGCACTCACCAGCTCCATTTTTTCTCCACAGCACCGCTGAGAGGAAGCTCCCCGGACTCTCCCCTGCTTATACCACGGTAGACAAGAGGGTTGAAAAGAGAGGGGGGGCACATAATTCGGCGCAAATTACATACAGCAGCGCTACTGGGCAAACATTAAGTTACTGTGTTATTCCTGGGTTATATAGCGCTGGGGTGTGTGCTGGCATACTCTCTCTCTGTCTCTCCAAAGGGCCTTGTGGGGGAACTGTCTTCAGAAAGAGCATTCCCTGTGTGTGTGGTGTGTCGGTACGTGTGCGTCGACATGTCTGGGGAAGAAGGCTATATTAGAGAGGAGCGGGAGCAAATGAATGTGGTGTCTCCGCCGACAGCGCCGACACCTGATTGGATAGATATGTGGAATGTTTTAAATGCTAGTGTAAACTCATTGCACAAAAGATTAGACAAGGCTGAAGCTTTGGGACAGTCAGGGTCTCAACCCATGTCTGATCCTATGTCGCAGGGACCGTCAGGGTCTCATAAGCGCCCACTATCCCAGATTGTTGACACAGATACCGACACGGATTCTGACTCCAGTGTCGATTACGATGATGCAAAGTTACAGCCAAAATTGTCAAAATCCATTCGATATATGATTATGGCAATAAAAGATGTTTTGCACATCACAGAGGAACCCCCTGTCCCTGACAAGAGGGTACATATGTACAAGGGAAAGAAGCCTGAGGTAACCTTTCCCCTCACACGAGCTGAACGAGTTATGTGAAAAAGCTTGGGAATCTCCAGATAAAAGACTGCAGATTTCCAAAAGGATTCTTATGGCGTATCCTTTCCCATCAACGGATAGGTTACGATGGGAATCCTCAACTAGGGTGTACAAAGCATTAACACGCTTATCCAAGAAGGTAGCCCTCCCGTCCCAAGATACGGCTACCCTCAAAGATTCTGCTGACCGCAAACAGGAGATTACCCTGAAGTCCATTTATACACATTCAGGTACCTTACTCAGACCGGCAATTGCGTCGGCCTGGGTGTGTAGTGCTGTAGCGGCATGGACGGATACCTTATCTGAGGGGATGGATACCCTAGATAAGGATACTATTTTATTGACCCTGGGGCATATAAGAGATGCTGTCCTATATATGAGAGATGCTCAAAGAGACATTAGTCTACTGGGTTCTAGAATAAACGCTATGTCGATTTCTGCCAGAAGAGTCCTATGGACACGGCAATGGACAGGTGATGCCGACTCAAAAAAGGCATATGGAGGTTTTACCTTACAGGGGTGAGGAATTGTTTGGGGAAGGTCTCTCGGACCTAGTCTCCACAGCTACAGCTGGAAAATCAATTTTTTTACCTTATGTTCCCTCACAGCATAAGAAAGCTCCGCATTATCAAATGCAGTCCTTTCGGTCACAAAGAAACAAGAAAGTGCGAGGTGCGTCCTTTCTTGCCAGAGGTAGGGGCAGAGGAAAAAAGCTGCACAACACAGCTAGTTCCCAGGAACAGAAATCCTCCCCGGCCTCTACAAAATCTACCGCATGACGCTGGGGCTCCACTGGCGGAGTCCGGCCCAGTGGGGGCACGTCTTCGGAGTTTCAGCCACATCTGGGTTCACTCCCAGGTGGATCCCTGGGCAATAGAAATTGTTTCTCAGGGTTACAAGCTGGAATTCGAAGAAGTGCCTCCTCGCCGATTTTTCAAATCGGCTCTACCAACTTCTCCCCAGGAAAGGGAGATAGTGTTATATGCAATACAAAAATTGTATCTTCAACAGGTGGTGGTCAAGGTTCCCCTCCTCCAACAAGGAAAGGGATATTACTCGACCATGTTTGTAATCCCGAAACCGGACGGTTCGGTCAGACCCATATTAAATTTGAAATCCCTGAACCTATACTTGAAAAGGTTCAAATTCAAGATGGAATCGCTAAGAGCGATCATCGCAAGCCTGGAAGGGGGGGATTTTATGGTGTCCCTGGACATAAAGAATGCATACCTTCATGTGCCCATTTATCCACCTCATCAGGCGTACCTCAGATTTTGCGGTACAGGACTGTCATTACCAATTTCAGACGTGGCCGTTTGGTCTCTCCACGGCCCTGAGAATTTTCACCAAGGTAATGGCGGAAATGATGGTGCTCCTGCGCAAGCAAGGTGTCACAATTATCCCGTACTTGGACGATCTCCTCATAAAAGCGAGATCAAGAGAGCAGTTGCTGAACAGCGTATCACTTTCACTAAAAGTGTTACAGCAACACGGCTGGATTCTCAATATCCCGAAGTCGCAGTTGGTTCCTACGACTCGTCTGTCTTTCTTGGGCATGATTCTGGACACGGACCAGAAGAGGGTTTATCTCCCGATAGAAAAGGCCCAGGAACTCATGACTCGTCAGGAACCTACTGAAACCAAAACAGGTGTCAGTGCATCACTGCACTCGAGTCCTGGGAAAGATGGTGGCATCATACGAGGCCATTCCCTTCGGCAGGTTCCATGCGAGGACTTTCCAATGGGACCTACTGGACAAGTGGTCCGGGTCACATTTACAGATGCATCGGTTGATCACCCTGTCCCCCAGGGCCAGGGTATCACTCCTGTGGTGGCTGCAGAGTGCTCACCTTCTCGAGGGACGCAGATTCGGCATTCAGGGCTGGATCCTGGTGACCACAGACGCAAGCCTCCGAGGTTGGGGAGCAGTCACACAGGGAAGAAATTTCCAAGGTCTTTGGTCAAGTCAAGAGACTTGTCTTCACATCAACATCCTGGAACTAAGGGCCATATACAATGCCCTACGTCAAGCGGAGACCTTAATTCGCGACCAACCGGTTCTGATCCAGTCAAACAACGTCACCGCAGTGGCTCATGTAAACCGCCAAGGCGGCACAAGGAGCAGAGTGGCGATGGCAGAAGCCACCAGAATTCTTCGCTGGGTGGAGAATCACGTAAGCGCACTGTCAGCAGTGTTCATTCCGGGAGTGGACAACTGGGAAGCAGACTTCCTCAGCAGACACGACCTACATCCGGGAGAGTGGGGACTTCATCAGGAAGTCTTCGCACAGATTACAAGTCGGTGGGAACTGCCACAGATAGACATGATGGCGTCCCGCCTCAACAAAAAGCTACAGAGGTATTGCGCAAGGTCAAGAGACCCTCAGGCAGTAGCTGTAGACGCCCTAGTGACACCGTGGGTGTTCCGGTCGGTCTATGTATTTCCTCCTCTTCCTCTCATACCCAAGGTGTTGAGGATAATAAGACAAAGAGGAGTGAGAACAATCCTCATTGTTCCAGATTGGCCACGGAGGACCTGGTATCCGGATCTGCAGGAAATGCTCACAGAAGATCCGTGGCCTCTTCCTCTAAGACAGGACCTGTTGCAGCAGGGGCCCTGTCTGTTCCAAGACTTACCGCGGCTGCGTTTGACGGCATGGCGGTTGAACGCCGGATCCTAGCAGAGAAAGGCATTCCGGTTGAGGTCATCCCTACGCTGATAAAGGCTAGGAAGGATGTAACGTCAAAACATTATCACCGTATATGGCGAAAATATGTTTCTTGGTGTGAGGCCAGGAATGCTCCTACGAAAGAATTCCATCTGGGCCGTTTCCTTCACTTCCTACAAACTGGAGTGAATTTGGGCCTAAAATTAGGCTCTATTAAGGTCCAGATTTTGGCCTTATCCATTTTCTTTCAAAAGGAATTGGCTTCTCTTCCAGAAGTTCAGACTTTTGTAAAAGGAGTGCTGCATATTCAGCCTCCTTTTGTGCCTCGGGTGGCACCTTGGGACCTTAACGTGGTGTTAAGTTTTCTAAAATCACACTGGTTTGAACCACTTAAAACGGTGGAGTTAAAATATCTCACGTGGAAGGTGGTCATGTTATTAGCCTTGGCTTCGGCTAGGCGAGTGTTGGCATTAGCGGCTTTGTCACATAAAAGCCCATATTTGGTATTCCATGTGGATAGAGCGGAATTGCGGACCCGTCCCTCAATTCCTACCAAAAGTGGTCTCATCTTTTCATATGAACCAACCTATTGTGGTGCCTGTGGCTACGCGTGACTTGGAGGATTCCGAGTTACTTGATGTGGTCAGGGCTTTGAAAATTTACGTGGCCAGGACGGCTAGAGTCAGGAAAACTGAAGCGCTGTTTGTCCTGTATGCAACCAACAAGATTGGTGTCCCTGCTTCAAAGCAGACTATTGCTCGCTGGATTTGTAACACGATTCAGCAAGCGCATTCTACGGCTGGATTGCCGTTACCGAAATCGGTCAAGGCCCATTCCACGAGGAAAGTGGGCTTTTCTTGGGCGGCTGCCCGAGGGGTCTCGGCACTACAGCTGTGTCGAGCTGCTACTTGGTCGGGTTCGAACACCTTTGCAAAATACTATAAGTTTGATACCCTGGCTGCGGAGGACCTCATGTTTGCTCAATCGGTGCTGCAGAGTCATCCGCACTCTCCCGCCCGTTTGGGAGCTTTGGTATAATCCCCATGGTCCTTACGGATTCCCCAGCATCCTCTAGGACGTTAGAGAAAATAAGAATTTACTCACCGGTAATTCTATTTCTCGTAGTCCGTAGTGGATGCTGGGGACTCCGTAAGGACCATGGGGAATAGACGGGCTCCGCAGGAGACTGGGCACTCTATAGAAAGATTTAGGACTATCTGGTGTGCACTGGCTCCTCCCCCTATGACCCTCCTCCAAGCCTCAGTTAGGAACTGTGCCCGGAAGAGCTGACACAATAAGGAAGGATTTTTGAATCCCGGGTAAGACTCATACCAGCCACACCAATCACACCATGTAACACGTGATAGGAACCCCGGTTAACAGTATGATAACAAATGGAGCCTCTGAAGAGATGGCTCACAACAAAACCCGATATTTGTAACAATAACTATGTACAGGTATTGCAGACAATCCGCACTTGGGATGGGCGCCCAGCATCCACTACGGACTACGAGAAATAGAATTACCGGTGAGTAAATTCTTATTTTCTCTGACATCCTAGTGGATGCTGGGGACTCCATAAGGACCATGGGGATTATACCAAAGCTCCTAAACGGGCGGGAGAGTGCGGATGACTCTGCAGCACCGAATGAGAGAATTCCAGGTCCTCCTCAGCCAGGGTATCAAATTTGTAGAATTTTGCAAACGTGTTTGCCCCCGACCAAGTAGCTGCTCGGCAAAGATGTAAAGCCGAGACCCCTCGGGCAGCCGCCCAAGATGAGCCCACCTTCCGTGTGGAATGGGCTTTTACAGATTTAGGCTGCTGTAAGCCTACCGCAGAATGCGCCAGCTGAATAGTGCTACAAATCCAGTGCGCAATAGACTGCTTAGAAGCAGGAGCACCCAGCTTGGTGGGTGCATACAGGATAAACAGCGAGTCAGTCTTTCTGACTCCAGCCGTCCTGGAAATATAAATTTTTAGGGCCCTGACTACGTCCAGCAACTTGGAATCCTCCAAGTCCCTAGTAGCCGCAGGCACCACAATAGGTTGGTTCAAGTGAAAAGCTGAGACCACCTTTGGGAGAAACTGAGGACGAGTCCTCAATTCTGCCCTATCCATATGGAAAATCAGATAAGGGCTTTTACAAGACAAAGCCGCCAATTCTGAAACCCGCCTGGCCGACGCCAGGGCCAACAACATGACCACTTTCCACGTGAGATATTTTAAATCCACAGTCTTAAGTGGTTCGAACCAATGTGATTTCAGGAATGCCAAGACCACATTGAGATCCCAAGGTGCCACTGGGGGCACAAAAGGAGGCTGAATATGCAGTACTCCTTTGACAAAAGTCTGAACTTCGGGCAGTGAAGCCAGTTTTTTGTGGAAGAAAATCGACAGAGCCGAAATCTGGACCTTTATGGACCCTGTCAAAGTCAGAAAAATATCACGCTGCACATTGCCATATATGCACCTCGTGCGTGTGCACGCTGCACGAGCATGAGCTCTCCCGTGCGTGCGTATACTCGCGGTCGCGTGCACTCGCGGGCGCGCGGTATGCGCATTTACGGTAGCGTTTGTGTGCGTCTAGCGGGCGATTCAATCATAACATATTTTAGTCATATAATGTATTTTGTAGATTATGGTCCCTTTGATAGAATCTGAAAGTTTAGTTAATATAGCATGTTCGGGGACAAAGAGATTCCTCTTTGTTTGATACGAAGGGTCAGACAGGGGTTACACAGTGGTGTTTAGTATCCATCGGAAGAGAATATAATTAGCAATATTCCGGTGTTGGTTTGAAGCAGATTACTCGCTCGTGCGTATAGTTATGGACATAAGAAGTTTATGGACATTTACTATATTTGCACTTTATTACCCATGCGGCGGGAAACCCAGTTTCCCTCCCACCTGAGCAGTTTGAAATAGTCACAGCCCACCTGTATGAACCAACCTATGACCTTTTGTTATAATGCAGAGACGAATTCCTGTGTCCAATGAACAATAAGAATGTAGGGACCATTGTACTGTACTGTGTGTAAGTGTATATAAAGACAAGCCGATCTGGGCCAGCTCTCTACTCTTCTCAACGGTTCTCATCACTGATAATCGGGAGCTGGATATCCAGAAAGGCGCTTGCGATTGTTCCCCTTGTGCGTAAGTTCTCTGCAACCATATTTATCTCCTATTTTGTTGTAAGCCATTCTCTCTCTCCTTTCCCCCTTTTAAATGTAATTATGTCTTTGTTGTATTTTAATGTGTAGTAACTCGGTTAGGTATTTTGTGTTAGTTTGGTAGTGTATAACTTGTAATGTGTATTCTTTTGCAATTGAACGTTCATTCATTCCCTTAAAAGGTGTTAGACCCTTAGACCGGTATTTGAGTGTTTATTGTATTGCTAAAGGGTTCTCGGAGAGTAAGAATCGCTCATACAGCTTTCTAACTAACAAGGTTACACTGTGTTGCATTTACACCTTATCACTGCACAAAGGTTTACAATATAAGTACATTGTTTATGGTATTGTTACAAAGGCTTAACTCTGAGCGTCAGCGCCGCTCGTGATCTCCTCATGGTCTCGAGCGTCCGCTACGCTGATAGCGTATCATTACGGTAACCGGCAGCCTATAGCGTGCTTGCCTTTACGTTTTAAGCCGTGAGCGAACGTGCCGCTCGTGCGTCTCGTCCACGGCTAAGCGTTTGTTACGCTACGTGCGTACTCTTACGGTATTCCATACGCCAATTGCGTACTGTGTTCTTTTAACCTTTTAGCGTGTTTTATATAGGATATATATTAGGCTTTTACAATTGGGGACTCGCCCGCTCTTCACATATCTGCACTAGGTAATTTCAGCAGACATTATCGGTCAGCAAAAGGCGGGAGGTAATATTCCTCGTAGTGCTGACCAGATAAGCGTCTGCTTCGCTTAGTAAGGAGTGCTGAAGGAATCCGGAACCAAAAGGTAGGAACAGTACGTTATTGTCTTTTAAAAACTGTTTAGTTTCTGTTTTGCGAACGTACGCATAAGCACACACACCTGTATTTCTTGCTTAGTAGTATTTTCACATATCACCTTCCTGTTTGCCATTTCACAATTGATAACGTGCTGAGAAAGATTTGTTGCTATTGGTAGTTAATAGTTAATATTAATACGTTAAGGAGTAATTTGTAATACACGCGCACGGCTTGCCTAAAATACAAGGAAGTCTGGTGTGGTGTCAGTGAATGATTACTGTTAAAGATCATTCACATTGATAAACGTGTAGTGTGTTATTGTGGACGTACTTGGTCTGCGTACACGGGTCCTTACAAGGGCAGGGCGTACGCAACGCAAGGGTCGACGCACGGAGCGTATATTACGCAACGGAGCATACGGATACGCCCACCGAAACTCAAATCGCACAATAGCATTGTTCTAGTGGGGGCGGTATAGTATAGCCACGCGATAATAGCACGAATTGATTTCAGTTTCCAAAACTTAGTTTAAATACCTTACTTTACTGTAATGCCTCTGGGGAAAGCTATCAGATTACGGGAAATTATTTTTCTGATCAGAAAACTATAGAATGATAGTGGGTTGAAAACGGTATGAGTGTATTGAACTCCTCTTGGTGAAATCTTGGTGAAGTAAGTCTTGGTGAAGCACGGTCTAGGTGAAAACGTGCGACGGAGTGTGATAAAGTTTTCGTTGTATTACGCTCTGGCTGTTTTGGAGCACAGTAGGGAGACTCCAATGATCCTACCATTTATGGGCAACAAGTGTCTATAAGTGGTACGATTGGACCGCACGGTTGTATGTGTGACCAATAACGCAACATGATATGAGGTCATATATTAAATTGCCCCCATGCGTGTTGTAGGGAGCACATGCAAGTGTGATTTGTGTAAAAATAAGGAATTTTCGCTGGTAGGGCCTGCAACAATTACGTGGGTCTGCAAAAAGGGGCGGATTCGTTGTACTCGGAGCAGAAGAAGCTGGTGGTAGAGCTTGGAGAACTTCCACTGTAGACTTCTGTGTTTGGTGCATTTTAGGAAGTTTTTCTGTGTTAAAAAGGTCCACAATGGCAGCCAAGTGCACAACACAGGGACGTTTAGCAGTCAGGGTTCAGACTGAAGAGGCTTGCAGACCCCGAGGGTCTGCTCGGTTAGTAATGTGGGGGAGGTATGGTCCCCACACTGAGACCTTTCGTGACGAATGGACACGAATGACCAGTGGTGCAAGTAGAAAAAATGTCTTACGGGTACTGTGTGCGCGCGCCGAAGGCGCGCGCGCAAAAAAATGGGTGTGGCCAAATGCCACATGGGGCGTGGCCAATGGAAATGGGGGCGTGATACACATATGGGGGAGGGGCAGATACACGTATGACCCCAATAGTGCCAGATACACGTTGCCCCACAGTGCCAGATATACATTGCCCCACAGTGCCAGATACACATTGACTAACAGTGCCAGATACACATTGCCCCACAGTGCCAGATACAGAAATGCCCCCAGAGTGCCAGATATACATTGCCTCGCAGTGTCAGATACACGTTGCCCCACAGTGCCAGATATACAGTGCCCCACAGTGCCAGATACACATTGCCCCACTGTGTCAGATATACATTGCCCCCCGTGCCAGATACAGAAATGCCCCTACAGTGCCAGATATGCCCCCAGTGCCAGATATCCCCCAGTGCCAGGTATACATGCCCCCCCAGTGCCAGATATCCCCCAGTGCCAGGTATACATGCCCCCCTGTGCCAGATATCCCCCAGTGCCAGGTATACATGCCCCCTGGGCCAGATATCCCCCAGTGCCAGGTATATATGCCCCCCAGTGCCAGATATCCCCCAGTGCCAGGTATATATGCCCCCCAGTGCCAGATATCCCCCAGTGCCAGATAGAAATGCCCCCCCAGTGCCAGATATCCCCCAGTGCCAGGTATATATGCCCCCCAGTGCCAGATATCCCCCAGTGCCAGGTATATATGCCCCCCAGTGCCAGATATCCCCCAGTGCCAGATAGAAATGCCCCACCAGTGCCAGATATCCCCCAGTGCCAGATAGAAATGCCCCCCCCCAGTGCCAGATATCCCCCAGTGCCAGGTATAACATGCCTCCCTCCCCCCTCCCCTGCTCACCGCTGCCGCTGGCCGCTGCCGTCCTGTGTGAGGGAAGGTGAGCGCAGCCTGTGCCTCTCCTTCCCCTCAGTCTCCGGCGGGTGTCTCACAGTTTAATTCAGCGCCGATCCGTGAGCCAATCAGAGCTCGCATCGCGAGCTCTGATTGGCTCACGGATCGGCGCTGAATTAAACTATGACACCCGCCGGAGACTGAGGGGAAGGAGAGGCACAGGCTGCGCTCTCCTTCCCTCACATCAGCGGCGGTGCGAGGAGCGGCGGCCCGTCGGTGTGGGTACGGCGTACCCACGGCTAAATTCTTACGGGTACGCCGTACCCACCCGTACCCGCCCACTTGCACCACTGCGAATGACTGTGGGGGATAGAGCACCATTTCCTGGGATAGGTAGTTTTGACTCAGAGGTATTGCATAATTTAAGGCGAAGGATCTGTCTCATAAAATCCGGGAAACAACGAGTTAGACATTATGATTGTTTACAGTTATGGCAACAGGAAAGTGAAATGCAAAGAAATTTAACTTACATATCTGACTCTCATCTTGGGAGGAGAGACATGGCAATGGAGAGGATTATGGCTGCAGAGAATGGCACGATGGTGTACGATAAAAATGCACTTAGTAACTGTATTAAGACTGAAAGTAACAATTGTAATAAATGTAACAAGAATAATCGTAATACTGTTAAATGTACAACTATTAACCCATGCAAGTTGCACCCCATGTTAAACTTCCCTCAGGATCACCAGCAAGAAAGTGGGCCCAGCACGATGTCGGCACCTTTTCCAGCAGCCATCACACAAGACATCCAGGTGGACGCGACCAATTCGGTAAAGGCAGTAATCAAACCCCTAACGGAGGGTCAGGTGAGGTCGTGTCCACAGGTACGTATGGTGTTATACATCACGCACAAACAAATGTACCTCATATTGTAGAACCAACTCAGAATGACGTTATTGGACTTAATCCTGTCAGGGTAATTGCAGTACCAAATGGGAAAACTGACACTTCAGGAGTCACTCCTGTCAGGAACATCGCCATGCACTGCCCCTTTTCCCGAACAGAATTAAGAACAATCTTGTCTGAATTTCCTGACCCTAGGAAAGACTTAGTTGCATGTCAAAAGTATATTAGAGAGCTAGGAAATTCTGCAGAGCCAAATAACAAAGATTGGAGGACAGTTTTGAGGGCATGTTTACCCCCCGATGTCGACTCAGTGAAATTTATCGCTGACTGTAAACTAGATGAAGAAATACCACTAACAGACGAGTATAATCAGGATAATGTAAAGAGAATCAACTTACAGTTAGGA
This sequence comes from Pseudophryne corroboree, assembly GCF_028390025.1. Taxonomy (NCBI): domain Eukaryota; kingdom Metazoa; phylum Chordata; class Amphibia; order Anura; family Myobatrachidae; genus Pseudophryne; species Pseudophryne corroboree. The sequence goes on from NC_086449.1 coordinate 746,905,962, forward strand.
GTATATTTCCCTGCAGTGGTAAAGTGGAATAAAATCTTTTCAATAAAACAAAAAGAAGGTGAATCCACACCAGAGTATTTTCACCGGGCTCTGCAGGATATGGCTAGGTACACTGGTATAGATGACATTAAAACTAATGTACACCACAGAGAAGTAGCTGTGTCCGTATTAATGGACGGCTTAAAAGACACACTAAGAATCAAGGTACAAACCTCTCTACCTCACTGGAGAGGTATCTCGGTGGCTGCATTAAGAGAGTCCGCTATCGAGCATGACCGTAATATCCAAAGAACCAGGGAAGCACAGGGAGAGCGGTTGATGGTGATGAGCATCCAAGCATTAGAGGAGGCATCAAATCGACCGAAACCCCAGGCCACTGGCACATGGAGGAAGCCAAGGGTTTGTTATCTTTGTAAAAGAGAAGGGCATTATGCCAGCAACTGTAACAGCCCACATAAAGTCAGACCCCCTAGACATGAGTATGAGCAAAGTTATGACACACAAAATTATAATCAGGGATCACATAGGAAGAATTTTGGGCCACACCCATGATATGTAGTTAGGAAAGGTGATCATTAGGACTGATGATAAGCCTGAGGTAACGGTTAATAAATTGGGAGGTCATTCCCTGAAGACACAGGAATGACCCGGGTAAAAAAAAAAAAAAAAATTTTTGTAATGTATCTGTAAAATGTTTTTTTTCTCTCCCCATCTCTGGCGGTTATCGGTAGGACTCAAACATTACATAGCTACTTGGTCTTTGCAGAAGTCTACCAAACCCCAGCATGACCTACCCGCATCAATGTATCCTGGCCAGATACAAAGGGTGCAGTTTGGAAATGCTGGTGGGAAGGACTGCGCAAAGATACCATAGGACATGCAGGTGTGACAGCCTGATGATGAACGAAAGAACTGACAATGTTGTTGTTTTTTTTTCTCCCTTGAAAAAATGTTTGAAAAATGTTTTTTTTCTTTCTGTTGTTGTTTATTGTTGATTTATGTGACGCATATATATATATATGAACGGTTCTCTCTCCCTTGTTGTTTTTTTTTCTCTCTCTTCTTTCTCATGTTCTCATAACGTTACAGATGGTATGTCACACATTAGTTGGACAAATGGTAATGCAAGATTTATTCTCCTTACAGAAAGAGCGCTGAGCTAGAAGAAATATTGTATCACCAGAATGTTTAGAAGACTGAGAAACGGCACCTTTGAGATGACAGCAGAACAAGAAGAACAACAAGACTAGAGAACTAATTATCGTAACAAGTTTCTCTCCCCCTCAAACCGTTTTCCTGTACCCCCATTACAAATTTCTCCTTTCTCCTCATGTAAGATGGACTCGCCTCAAGAGACTGTGATACGGATTTTCCTGTTGACCCTGATGTTGACCAGAGCAGTCTGTTTCGGTGAGAGTACCAGTGAGGTCGAGAAAGGATCCAGAAAGGTTCTGATGACAGAGAGATGGAGGTGTAAATTTCCAATAGCAACACAATCACCGAGCAAAGGCGAGTACCGGAAACGATCTAGCAGCCATGTTAGTTGTAAACATTGTAAAGGATTGTTAGCTGAAGAGAACTGCATCTGTAGACACTGTGACAGTAGAGTTGAGGATGGGTGCATCAAGAAATGTCAGTCCAGTTTTAACATTAACATGGACCGGCATCCATTGGGTGACTATCACTCATTAGTGGGTAAGGTGTTAAACCAAATAGATTGTTGGGTATGCTCTCAAGTACCTCAAGGCCATAGCAAATCAGGATTAGTGCCATTCCCTTTAACTATAGGGGAGGTACTTGAGCTAAGTGGTGGGAGGCCGGTGGACAGGAGGTTTAATATCTCCAGTCCTCCTAGTTTGAAGCTCCACCAATATCATGTGGATAGATCCCTAGTATGTTTTAACATTTCCAATCCCCGAAAGCCGGGAAATTGGGAAGTGTCATGGAATAACCAAACCATGACCTTTTCATACAGAGCCGATAGAATGCCTACAGATACAGAACTTATACGCCACATAGCCGGTAGTGGAAAATATTTCCGATTTAGGTATACCCTAGGAAGTAGGATCGTGAGAGTTGGAGAAGTATCACCAGGATACTGTGCACATATCGTACAAACTGATACGTGTACTAAACAGATGGGAGAATTAGGGTTAGGAGATTTCATATGGAAAATGTGTAATATGGTAATGTCCTACTCCGTCCCATATGTTCTCCCCGATGATGCATATTTCATATGCGGGAGGAAGGCGTATAAGTGGCTTGCCCCAAACTCAGAAGGGTTGTGTTATATTGGAAAAGTACTGCCTGAAGTAATGACCGTATCCCACACTAAAATGAAGGATATTCACCGCAGTGCCCAAGCTCCTTATACTCACACTCATTACGAGCACATCGTTAAATGGCACCTAATAGAAAGAACAGAGCATCCGGCCTCTGACCTGATCCATGAATCCACCGGGATTCAATTCCTAATCGCGTTAGATATCACTCGTACCGCCAGAGGAGTGATAAATTATAAATATATATCTGCGCTTGCAAATTTATTAGACAATATCACTGAAATGTATGATGACACATTCAGGTATACCGGAAGGGAGCTCCAAGCTTATAAAACAGAACTGGTTCAGCATAGGATGATTCTCAATTATCTCACAGCTGTGACAGGCGGGTATTGTGTTACCCTAGCGACTCAGTATGGAATAAAGTGCTGCACGTATATTACAAACAGCACAGAGGATCCGGCCGAGGTCATAGATCAAAAGATGGACGACATTCTCCAATTAAAATGGGAGTTCCGAAGGAAACACAATCTCACCCTTGCCGCTGTGGGTAATGAGCTGACCGGTTGGGTGACATGGTTGAACCCACGAAATTGGTTCTCTGGTTTAGGAGAATGGACCCAAGGTATTATCATGGATGTAGGGAAATTTCTTTTGTGTATTCTGGGTGTCATCATATTGGTCGGTCTGATATTTAGATGCGTTCGGGTTTTAACAAAGTGTAAACGTAGCGCCCGAGTGATGAGTTTAAGAAGTGAAGATACTGTAATAACAACGACTGATTTGGTTTATGACCCAACGATAGAGACAATGTTGTGATGAAAATGTGATTCCACGGTCCGTTTCTTTCACCCGTTTCTCCTTTGTTTTCCTCCAAGGTACAAAGACATCCGCTTGGAAGAATAATTTGACAACCTTTTACACAGACAACTGATGGACTATGCCATAGACCCCCCATATCCCTAGTACCTTTAATTTTACGCTAGCCCAACACTTTTTGTAAGTCTATGGACATTGAGAAAGCTTTTGCTCGCACTTTGGCAAAAGCCCAAGGAGACTACAGTCAACATGTACATCGAGACAAGACAAGACACAAGACAAGACCTCAATCGGCAAATGTATATTAAACTCACATAGTTTATGACTGCATTTACCATAATTGCTCCTTATCTTCATCTCTACAACCTTCAGGTAATAACACACATAGTCGATAGGGAATATAGGCACATATATCAGCACTCACATATCCCCCTATTCATGTATCATCAACTAAAATGTGTTCCCCCATTTTGTTGCAACCAAAAGCCGAAAAGAGCTCGGTAAAGTCTGACAGCCCATCCACAGACCCTTAATACGGGATAAGAAGGAATTCAAATGTATACTTCGCAATGCCTCGAAGCTTGATTTAAAACACGTACGGCACGATGATACATGTCCCCCCAAACATGGATTCATACACACATGCTTCTGCTATCTAACTAGGTCATACCGTTTTCCCACCTTCTCCTCTTCTCCCCTACCCAATCATAGAAATGTATTATACATGACATATATTTTTCTCTTTTTGAACTGTTTTGGGAAGTGGCAGTTATTGGTGACTGCCAAAGGGTGGACTGTCAAAGTCAGAAAAATATCACGCTGCACATTGCCATATATGCACCTCGTGCGTGTGCACGCTGCACGAGCATGAGCTCTCCCGTGCGTGCGTATACTCGCGGTCGCGTGCACTCGCGGGCGTGCGGTATGCGCATTTACGGTAGAGTTTGTGTGCGTCTAGCGGGCGATTCAATCATAACATATTTTAGTCATATAATGTATTTTGTAGATTATGGTCCCTTTGATAGAATCTGAAAGTTTAGTTAATATAGCATGTTCGGGGACAAAGAGATTCCTCTTTGTTTGATACGAAGGGTCAGACAGGGGTTACACAGTGGTGTTTAGTATCCATCGGAAGAGAATATAATTAGCAATATTCCGGTGTTGGTTTGAAGCAGATTACTCGCTCGTGCGTATAGTTATGGACATAAGAAGTTTATGGACATTTACTATATTTGCACTTTATTACCCATGCGGCGGGAAACCCAGTTTCCCTCCCACCTGAGCAGTTTGAAATAGTCACAGCCCACCTGTATGAACCAACCTATGACCTTTTGTTATAATGCAGAGACGAATTCCTGTGTCCAATGAACAATAAGAATGTAGGGACCATTGTACTGTACTGTGTGTAAGTGTATATAAAGACAAGCCGATCTGGGCCAGCTCTCTTCTCTTCTCAACGGTTCTCATCACTGATAATCGGGAGCTGGATATCCAGAAAGGCGCTTGCGATTGTTCCCCTTGTGCGTAAGTTCTCTGCAACCATATTTATCTCCTATTTTGTTGTAAGCCATTCTCTCTCTTTCCCCCTTTTAAATGTAATTATGTCTTTGTTGTATTTTAATGTGTAGTAACTCGGTTAGGTATTTTGTGTTAGTTTGGTAGTGTATAACTTGTAATGTGTATTCTTTTGCAATTGAACGTTCATTCATTCCCTTAAAAGGTGTTAGACCCTTAGACCGGTATTTGAGTGTTTATTGTATTGCTAAAGGGTTCTCGGAGAGTAAGAATCGCTCATACAGCTTTCTAACTAACAAGGTTACACTGTGTTGCATTTACACCTTATCACTGCACAAAGGTTTACAATATAAGTACATTGTTTATGGTATTGTTACAAAGGTTTAACTCTGTGAGCGTCAGCGCCGCTCGTGATCTCCTCGTGGTCTCGAGCGTCCGCTACGCTGATAGCGTATCATTACGGTAACCGGCAGCCTATAGCGTGCTTGCCTTTACGTTTTAAGCCGTGAGCGAACGTGCCGCTCGTGCGTCTCGTCCACGGCTAAGCGTTTGTTACGCTACGTGCGTACTCTTACGGTATTCCATATGCCAATTGCGTACTGTGTTCTTTTAACCTTTTAGCGTGTTTTATATAGGATATATATTAGGCTTTTACAACCCCAATTTGAGGCCGAACGTCACCCCTGCTTGCAGGAAGTGCAGGAATCGACCCAGTTGAAATTCCTCCGTCGGGGCCTTCATGGCCTCACACCAAGCAACATATTTTCGCCAAATGCGGTGATAATGTCTTGCGGTGACATCCTTCCTGGCTTTGATCAGGGTAGGGATGACTTCCTCCGGAATACCCTTTTCCTTCAGGATCCGGTGTTCAACCGCCATGCCGTCAAACGCAGCCGCGGTAAGTCTTGGAACAGACAGGGTCCCTGCTGCAGCAGGTCTTGTCTGAGCGGCAGAGGCCAAGGGTCCTCTGTAAGCATCTCTTGAAGTTCCGGGTACCAAGCTCTTCTTGGCCAATCCGGAACCACGAGTATGGTTTTCACTCCTCGCCTTCTTATTATTCTCAGTACCTTGGGTATGAGAGGTAGAGGAGGAAACACATAAACCGACTGGTACACCCATGGTGTCACTAGAGCGTCCACCGCTATCGCCTGAGGGTCTCTTGACCGGGCGCAATATCTTTTCAACTTCTTGTTGAGGCGGGACGCCATCATGTCTACCTGTGGTTTTTCCCACCGGTTGACCAGCATTTGGAAGACTTCTGGATGAAGTCCCCATTCTCCCGAGTGGAGGTCGTGCCTGCTGAGGAAGTCTGCTTCCCAGTTGTCCACTCCCGGAATGAACACTGCCGTCAGTGCTAACACATGATTCTCTGCCCATCTGAGAATCCTTGTGGCTTCTGCCATCGCCATCCTGCTTCTCGTGCCGCCCTGTCTGTTTACATGGGCGACCGCCGTGATGTTGTCTGACTGGATCAGTACCGGCTGATTTTGAAGCAGGGGTCTTGCCTGGCTTAGGGCATTGTAAATGGCCCTTAGCGCCAGGATATTTATGTGAAGAGAAATCTCCTGATTTGACCACAGTCCTTGGAAATTTCTTCCCTTTGTGACTGCCCCCCAGCCCACGAAGGCTGGCATCCGTGGTCACCAGGACCCAGTCCTGTATTCCGAATCTGCGGCCCTCTAGTAGATGAGCCCTCTGCAGCCACCACAGCAGCGACACCCTGGTTCTGGCCGATAGGGTTATCCGCTGTTGCATCTGGAGATGGGACCCGGACCATTTGTCCAACAGGTCCCACTGGAACGTCCTTGCGTGGAACCTTCCGAATGGAATTGCTTCGTACGAAGCTAGCATTTTTCCCAGGACTCGTGTGCATTGATGTACCGACACTTTTCCTGGTTTTAGGATGTCTCTGACCAGAGATGACAATTCCTCGGCTTTTTCCAGTGGAAGATACACTCTTTTCTGGTCTGTGTCCAGAATCATTCCCAGGAACAGAAGACGTGTCGTCGGGACCAGCTGTGACTTTGGAATGTTTAGAATCCAGCCGTGCTGTTGTAGCACTTCCTGAGAAAGTGCCACCCCCACCATCAACTGTTCTTTGGACCTCGCCTTTATCAGGAGATCGTCCAAGTATTGGATAATTAAAACTCCCTTCTTGCGAAGGAGTATCATCATTTCAGCCATTACCTTGGTAAAGACCCTCGGTGCCGTGGATAACCCAAACGGCAGCGTCTGGAACTGATAGTGACAGTCCTGTACCACAAATCTGAGGTACTCCTGGTGCGGAGGGTAAATGGGGACATGCAGGTACGCACCCTTGATGTCCAGGGATACCATGTAATCCCCCTCCTCCAGGCTCGCAATAACCGCCCTGAGCGATTCCATCTTGAACTTGAACCTTTTGATATAAGTGTTCAAGGCTTTTAAATTTAAGATGGGTCTCACCGAACCGTCCGGTTTCGGTACCACAAACATTGTGGAGTAGTAACCCTTTCCTTGCTGAAGGAGGGGTACTTTGACAATCACTTTCTGTGAATACAGTTTTTGAATAGCCACCAACACTGCCTCCCTGGCAGAGGGAGTTGCCGGCAAGGCAGATTTTAGGAAACGGCGGGGGGGAGACGTCTCGAATTCCAGCCTGTACCCCTGAGATACTACTTGAAGGACCCAGGGATCCACTTGTGAGAGAGCCCACTGTGTGCTGAAAAACCTGAGACGTGCCCCCACCGTTCCCGATTCCGCCTGAGCAGCCCCAGCGCCATGCTGTGGACTTACCGGACGCAGGGGAGGACTTCTGCTCCTGGGAACTAGCTGTGTGCTGCAGCTTTTCCCCCCCTTCCTCTGCCCCTCGGCAGAAAGGATGAGCCTCTAGCCCGCTTATTTTTCTGGGGCCGAAAGGACTGTACTTGATAATACGGTGCCTTCTTTTGCTGTGGGGTAGCCTGTGGCAAAAAAGTCGATTTCCCAGCAGTAGCTGTGGAAACGAGGTCTGAAAGACCTTCCCCAAAAAGTTCCACCCATTTATAGGGTAAAACTTCCATGTGCCGCTTGGAGTCGGCATCACCTGACCATTGCCTAGTCCATAACCCCCGTCTGGCGGCAATGGACATAGCGCTTATTTTTGAAGCCAGCCGGCAAATATCCCTCTGTGCATCGCGCGTGTATAAGACCGCGTCTTTTATATGGTCAATCGTTAGCAAAATATTGTCCCTATCCATGGTATCAATGTTTTCCGACAGGGAGTCTGACCACGCAGCAGCAGCACTGCACATCCAAGCTGATGCAATAGCGGGTCTCAATATAATGCCAGTGTGTGTGTATATAGCTTTTAGGGTACTTTCCTGCTTTCTATCAGCAGGTTCTTTTAGGGCGGCCGTATCCGGAGACGGTAGTGCCACCTTCTTTGATAAGCGTGTCAGCGCTTTATCTACCCTAGGGGGTGTTTCCCAGCGTGACCTATCCTCTGGCGGGAAAGGGTACGCAGCCATTAACCGTTTAGAAATGATCAATTTCTTATCTGGGGAAGTCCACGCTTCCTCACACACCTCATTTAGTTCGTCAGATGCAGGAAAAACTACTGGTAGTTTTTTCTCACCAAACATAATACCCTTTTTTGTGGTACCTGGGGTATGATCAGAAATGTGTAATACATTTTTCATAGCCTCAATCATATAACGGGTGGATCTATTGGAGGGTACACTCGTCTCATCATCGTCGACACTGGAGTCGGTATCCGTGTCGACATCTGTATCTGTCATCTGAGGTAGCGGGCGTTTTACAGCCCCTGATGACATTTGAGACGCTTGGACAGGCACAAGCTGAGTAGCCGGCTGTCCTATGTCGTCAAACCTTTTATGTAAGGAGCTGACACTGTCACGTAATTCCTTCCATAAGTCCATCCACACTGGTGTCGACCCCGCAGGGGGTGACATCACATTCACAGGCATTTGCTCCGCCTCCACATCATTATCCTCATCATACATGTCGACACAGCAGTACCGACACACAGCAGACACACAGGGAATGCTTTTACAGAGGACAGGACCCCACAAAGCCCTTTGGGGAGACAGAGGGAGAGTATGCCAGCACACACCAGGGCGCTATATAACACAGGGATATCACTATACAGAGTGTTTTCCCATATAGCTGCCTATATATATATATATATATATATATATATATATATATATATATATATATATATATATATATATATACACTGCACCTAAATTGTGCCCCCCCTCTCTTTTTTACCCTTTCTGTAGTGCAGGACTGCAGGGGAGAGCCAGGGAGCTTCCTTCCAGCGGAACTGTGAGGGAATAATGGCGCCAGTGTGCTGAGGGAGTTGGCTCCGCCCCTTTTTCGGCGGGCTTTCTCCCGCTATTTTATCATTTCTGGCAGGGGTTAATATACACCTATATAGCCTCTGGGGCTATATATGGTGTTAGTTTTGCCAGCCAAGGTGTTATTATTGCTGCTCAGGGCGCCCCCCCCCAGCGCCCTGCACCCATCAGCGACCGCAGTGTGTGGTGTGCATGAGAAGCAATGGCGCACAGCTGGAGTGCTGTGCGCTACCTTGGAGAAGACAGAAGTCTTCAGCCGCCGATTTTCCGGACCACCTTCTTGTTTCTGGCTCTGTAAGGGGGACGGCGGCGCGGCTCCGGAAACGGACGACGAGGTCGGGTCCTGTGTTCGATCCCTCTGGAGCTAATGGTGTCCAGTAGCCTAAGAAGCCCAAGCTACCACCACTTAGGTAGGTTCGCTTCTTCTCCCCTTAGTCCCTCGTTGCGGTGAGCCTGTTGCCAGCAGGTCTCACTGAAAATAAAAAAACCTAAACTATACTTTCTGCTAGGAGCTCAGGAGAGCCCCTAGTGTGCATCCAGCTCAGCCGGGCACAGAAATCTAACTGAGGCTTGGAGGAGGGTCATAGGGGGAGGAGCCAGTGCACACCAGATAGTCCTAAATCTTTCTATAGAGTGCCCAGTCTCCTGCGGAGCCCGTCTATTCCCCATGGTCGTTACGGAGTCCTCAGCATCCACTAGGACGTCAGAGAAAATAAGATTTTAAACCTACCGGTAAGTCTTTTTCTCGTAGTCCGTAGAGGATGCTGGGCGCCCATCCCAAGTGTGGACTACTTCTACAATACTTGTATATAGTTATTGCTTCAATAAGGGATATGTTATAGTTGCATCGGTCCTCCACTGATGCTATGTTGTTTTTTCATACTGATAACTGGGTAGTTTATCACAAGTTATACGGTGTGATTGGTGTGGCTGGTATGAATCTTGCCCTGGATTAACAAAATCCTTTTCCTCGTACTGTCCGTCTCCTCTGGGCACAGTTTCTCTAACTGAGGTCTGGAGGAGGGGCATAGAGGGAGGAGCCAGTGCACACCCAGAACTAAAGTCTTTCTTAAAGTGCCCATGTCTCCTGCGGAGCCCGTCTATCCCCATGGTCCTTACGGAGTCCCCAGCATCCTCTACGGACTACGAGAAAAAGATTTACCGGTAGGTTTAAAATCTTATTTTATATATATATATATATATATATATATATATATATATATATATATATAGCACCAATTTTATGCCTCCCCCCTCCGTTTTGCCCCCCTGGTACTTGTCGGTGTGAGGAGGACCAGCGTCTCTGCAGCTTGAGGAGAGGAAATGGCACCGTGAGATGTGAGGAAGAAGCTCCGCCCCCGTAATAGCGCGCTTCTGTCCCGCTTTTTTCCAATATTTATACTGGCGGGTGTCGGGACAGTGCCGCGGCACTAATGTCCGCTCTTGCCAGTTGATTAATGAGGATGTTTTCAAGCTGCCCAGGGCGCAACCCCCCGCGCCCTGCAGTGCTGTTTGTGTGGGAGCTCGGAAAAATGCCGTCAGTGATGCTGAAGTCTTCTTTACTTTGGTTACTCACCTGTCTTCTGACTTCTGGCTCTGTAAGGTGGTGACGGCAGGCTGTGGGAGCGAGCATCTGAGCGTTCCCAGCGAACAAACTCTCAGGAGCTAATGGTGTCCTGTAGCTAGAAGCAGAGCCCTTGAACTCACTGGAAGTGGGTCATACTTCTCTCCCCTAAGTCCCACAAAGCAGGGAGACTGTTGCCAGCAGCCTCCCTGAAAATAAAAAACCTAACAAAAAAGTATTTTAAGAGAAACTCCGTAGAGCCCCCTGTAGTGCATCCAGTCTCACTGGGCACAAATCTAAAACTGGAGTCTGGAGGAGGGGCATAGAGGGAGGAGCCAGTTCACACCCTTTCAAAGTCTTAAAGTGCCCATGTCTCCTGCGGATCCCGTCTATACCCCATGGTTCTAATGGTGACCCCAGCATCCTCTAGGACATATGAGAAGATACAGTACTGTATATTGATTTTGACTGTTGAATGGAAAAATACAACTAGGACAGTAAGGGAAATTTAACCCCTTTGGTAACCTAAACTTCCACTACCTTAAACATGGAAGGTGACTTACAGCCATAGTGATGAGAGGTTTCCCTTGGAAAAAGCGGCTGGTGATTTGGTGCTGAATTTTTGGAAGGTCAAATTCCTGTAAAGTTTCTCTACCGCTCTCCAGGCTGTACTGGCAATTGGATAGGATGATAGGCACCAGATCCTTTTCCATCTCATAGCTGATCACATGCACAGCCATTACTTCTGAAACTTTAATGGAGTACCTGAAGATAATTGAATTGAGGTTCAGTTCCATATCTGGTTAAGGCTGATTCCCAAGACCACAATAACATTATGAAGCAGCAACTAAAAAACAACAACATACTTCTGCTCATTGTTGGTGTATTTTTCCAGTGCGTATATAAAGTCATTGTGCAGAGCTATGAGGTAGCTGACAAGGGCAGTAGCACATAAGCCTAATCCCTGCCGACGAGGAAGAAGATAGGCAAAGTCGCTGTCCATGGTGAGGAATTCATTGCATACGTCATCTGGTAGCTTTATCTCCCCTAAAACATTAGCAGAAAAGTAGAATAATAGAAGTACATACAGTACAGTACGTTGTGGGTGATGCAAATCTAATTTGACACACAGATTTCAACATAAAACTGTAAATGTCTATGAGGTATAAAGAACTAGCAAAAAAAAAAAAAAAAAGGAATTTGGTACCGATTAATTCCATTGGGGAGACTGGAGTCTTCTTACAGTGGGGTATAGATGGTGGTAGATGGGAGAAGGTACTTTAAAATTAAGAAGTATGCAGGCTCCTCTCCTCCTATAGCCCTCCAAGACATTAGTCATAGAAACTGTGCCCGAGAAGAGACGGAGAACCAAGCAATCTCCAGAGAGGAAGAAAGCAGAAGACAGAACAGGATCAGAACAGATGAATGTAGAAGATCCGTAACACTCAGACACAGACACACCATAACATGAGAGAGCAGTGCAGGGTGGAATCGGAGAAATAGAATTATCGGTAAGTACCAAATTCCTGTTTTCTCCTTCATGCCATAGGGGACACTGGATTCTTCTTACAGTGGGGACATCTCAAAGCTACCCCCACGGGTGGGAGAGCACTGAGACACCTGTAATACCACATGGCCAAACTGGGAAGCAGAGGCCGCAAAGGTATCAAACCTGTAAAATCTGATAAATGTGTGAGAGCCAGACCCAGTGGCCCCTCTGCAAAGGTTGAGAAATGGAGACCCCCTCTGGCAGCCGCCCAGGAGGGGCCCACAGAACGAGTCGAGTGTGCTGAAATCGATTCCGGCACCAAGTATGCCTGATGGATGTTCAAGTGAATCCAACGTGCCAAGGTTTGTTTGGAAGTGGGCCAACCCCCTTAATGGCATCATACAAAACAATGGACTTACGCAAGAGAGCCATCCGGTTCACATAGATGCACAAGGCACGAACCAGATCCGGGGAACTGGAGTCCCCCAACAGCACCGGAACAACGATGGGCTGATTGATGTGAAGCGCAGAAACAACCTTGGGCAAAAAATCTAAGCACATACGAAGCTCTACCCTATCCTCGTGAAACACCAGATAGGGAGAGTGACATAAGAGAGCGTTCAGGACCGAAACCCATCTGACTGAAGCCAAGGCCAGCAGCAGAACAGTTTTCCAAGTCAGATACTATGTCAATAGACTCAAGAGGCTCAAAGACCTTCGACTGTAGGAGGGACAACACCAGGGATAAGTCTCAAGGCTCCGTAAGGGCCACAAAGGGAGGTTGGATATGGAGGACCCCCTGAAAGAAGTCTGTATTTCAGGGATCAGCGATAATCTGCAATGGAAAAGGGCCGAAACCTGAACTTTGAAGGATCCCAGTCGAAGGCTGGCAGTTACCCCGGCCTGCAGGAAATGTAACAAGCGAGAAAGTCTAAAGGAATACGTAGGTAACCTACGTCTCCTGCACCAAGAGATATAAGTCCTCCAGATTCTGTGATAATGTGCAGAAGTCACTGGTTTCCGGATCGGTAGCATGGCAGGGATGACCATCCTCGGCATGCCTTAACAGTGTGGTCTCTCCATGCTGTCAAACAAAGCCACCGTAAGTCTGGGTAGACGAAGGAGATCCTTGCAAAGCGGAAGCATCCATGGTTCATCCACCAGAAGGAGACGCAGGTCTGAGTACCACACCCTGAGAGGCCAATCCAAAGTCAAGAGGATGACTGACGGATTCCCTTTTGATGCACTTGAGGACCCGAGGTAGAAGGGGAAATGGAGGGAACAGGCAAGCCAAGCTGAAGTTCTATGTAGTCGAGAGCGTGTCCACAGACATTGCTGCTTGATCTAGAATCTGTGAACAGTACAACGGGAATTTGTGGTTCTGTCTGGCCTCCATCCCATCTATCTGAGGCCACCCCCACTGCAGAGTCAGCTGATGAAACACAGACGGATGAAGCACCCATTCTCCCAGATGCAGATTCTGTAGACTGACGTAATCCGCGTCCCAATTGTTGACACCGGGTATTAACACAGCGGACAGAGTTGTTGCGTAGCGTTCTGCCCAAAGGAGAATGCAAGTGACTTCTCTCATGGCTCCTCTGCCTCAAGTTCCTCCCTAACTGTTGATGGATAGTCCTTTCAGAAGGGGGGATGCCTCCAGCAAGACATTGTAAATTGCTCATAGCTCCAGGAAATTGATTGGAAGCCGTGCCTCCTGACTCGACCTCCGCCCTTGGCAATGGTTGCCAAGCACGATAGCTCTCTAAACTCTGTGGCTGGCATCTGTTGTCAGAAGAGTCCCGTCCCAGACTCCAAAGTATCAACCCTCCAGCAGGTGACTGGACTTAAGCCATCACATGAGAGAGACATGACTCTTGGGGGAGAGGCGAACCAGGCGATGCATGTGGAGATGAGATCCCGTCCATTGGAACAAGAAGTCTAGCCGAAATGTCTGAGAATGGAACCAACCGAGCCTCGAAGGAGACTACCATCTTCCCTAGGAGACAAATACACAGGAGCACAGACACCCAACGAGGCTGAAGAACCAAACGGCCCAGCTCCTGTACCTTGACTGCTGGGAGAAATACTTTCTGTAGAGATGGGTCTAGAACCATTCAAAAAAAACAGTAGGTGTTGCAATGGCATCAGATGAGACTTTGCAATATTGATGATCCATCCGTGGTGTATGAGAAAATGGTAGGTCAGGGAGACGTCCTCCAGGAGCTTATGCCAATATGATGCCTAGATCAGGAGATCGACCAGATAAGGGATGATTGTTACTCCCTGGAGACGAATACCAGCCACCATGACGGCAATGATCTTCATACAAACCCTGGGGGCAGAAGAGAGACCGAACTGGAGGGCCCGAAACTGGTAATGGGAGTCTCAGATAGCAATCGGAGAAATGCCTGATGAGGTTCCCAAATGGGAATATGTAAATAGGCATCTTTGATGTCCAGCGAGACAAGATATTCTGCTGGTTCTAGACTGGCAATCATCGAATATAGGGATTCCATCTTGAACCTGTAGTACGTTAGATACAGGTTCACGGACTTGAGGTTCAGTATGGGATGCACTGAACCATATGGCTGCGGAACCATGAAGACTGTTGAGTAAAAACCTTGTGCACGTTGAGGACCCGGAACTTCAGGACCTCTGCGGTCAAAGGCTTTCCTACGGCTACTTGCAGCACCGTCCTTTTTTTCTTCTGAGATTGGAAGGCCGGTCATGAAGAAATGGCGAGGAGACAGTGAGGAGAACTCTATCTTGTAGCCTTGGGATACTAGGTTCCGTACCCAGGCACCCTGACAGGTCTGCAACCAAATGTCCTTGAAACCTAATAGACATGCACCCACCGTGTAGGCCCCCAGCCATGGGCTTGTTGGCAGGCTTAGGATACTGACGACAGGAAGAGGCGGTGGCAGCTCTCCTTCCCCTGTAAACTCTGGAGGCAGAAGTAGTTGCCACTGGCTCAACCTCGAAACTTGGAGGGGAGACGAAATGAGCGAAAGGAAGGCCCCAAATATATTTTTTGAGGCGCAGGGGAAGCTGAAGGTGGACTTACCACCAGTAGTCTGAGATATCCACTTGTCCAGTTCTAGACCAAACATAATATTCCCAGAAAAGGGCAACGACTCCACCTTCCTTTTGGACTCCGCATCAGACTGCCAGGACCGAAGCCAGAGGGTATGGCAGGCAAAAATAGCCGAAGGTTAAATCCTCGAACCAAGGATGCTAATATCCCAGGACGCTTCACCCAGGTACACTGCGGATTTCCTAATGTGCTCCACCAAGTTCTCACCGCCGATGGCCAGCCCTCAAATCCCTGCCTAATTCTTTGGCCCATCTTTCAACAGCCTTCTTGATCCAGGAGCCCAATAAAGCTGGGCGAAGGAGGACACCTGCTACCATGTAAATAAACTTTAAAGTTGTTTTCAATTTACGGTCTGGTGCCTCCTTTAAGGAAGTGGCTCCTAGAACTGGCAGAGTAGTCTTCTTCGAGAGACGAGAAATGGAGGAGTCCACAGGTGGGGGGATTCCCATTTCATCCTGAAATCCGTTAGGAAGGGATAAGTGGGCCGGAGACGCGAGGAAATGTGGAATTTCTTGTCCGGATTTTTCCAAGTGACAACTAACTGGTCTTCCAGCTCCTGTAAAACAGGAAAAGTAACAGCAGATTTTTGTTTCACCCAAACAGAGAGACCGCAGTGGAAGCCTCGGTATCAGAAACATGAAGGACCTGCCGGCCCGCAAGGATTAGGGCCTCTATTTCCTGAGAGCCTCTTTCCTGCAGTTTATCCTCCTGAAGCAGCTCCTCGTCAGACATTTGCAGGAACTGAATCACGGTCCTCGTCCGAGACGTCAGATTGCAGAAACATGGAAACAAAACGTTTCTTTGAAGGAGGAAGCTCTGTAGGCACGGGAAACCTGAGAGGAGGAACTGACAGCATGAACCAGACTGTCCACTGAACGGGCCAGGGCATGAGCCCAAGCCGATTCGGAAGACTGCCATGAGGGAACAGAACTAGCACTGCCTCTCTAGTTCTTAAGTGCCACTGTATCCTTGCGTGAAGCCGCAAGCTCTGCAGAGAGATCTGATAAAAAGTAACTGATGCTAGAGTAGAAGCCCAAGGAGGAAAGGTGTCCTGGGTCAGATGGACCTCAGCAGGACCCGAAGCCTCAGAGTCACATGCATCACAGAACAGGGCACCCTCTGTTTGGGACTGTGTAAACTTACTATTACACTTTTTGCATGTACCCAAACAGCTTTTGAGAAGCCTCAGATGCTGCCAATCTCCCTGTCATGGCTGTACATACAGAAATGCACACACACAAGAGAGAAATAAAGTCAATGGCGGAGGAGGAGTGTCAAACCTATCCCCAATGGTAAGGGAGGAGTGGATGTTAGCAGCTGAATGTCTGTCTTGTCAGGCGGAGATCAGCCGAGCAGCAACACAGGTAGAGATCCGCAGCCTGTTTAAGATGGTGTCTGCTATGCAGATTGCCAGTGTCACATGATCGGGGAGTTGGGGCCGCGACTAAAAGACAGCCGGACCACAAAGTTCTGCCCCCCACCGCGTCTCTGGAGCGTGGGAGATTAAAATTTGCAAGCACACTGGCTGACCAATTCTGCCCATGCTGTGACAATTGTGTGCCCTCTGGATGCCGTGGGGAATCGGACGCAAGCCGCGTGCAGCTGTGGCGGGTCCTCCCTGAGACTAAGGTTTCTGTGGCCAGGGACTCAGACGCACACCTCAGGAGGTGATGGCGAGTTCCCCCTGGGGGCTCCCTCAGGTGCAGGCAGACATGGGCAGTGTTGTCTGCTTGTCCTCAATGCTTTTATTCAGAAAAGTTAAATCCCCATGGTGCACCAGCTCTCTCGGGCACATATCTAAGACTGATGTCTGGAAGGGGTTTGGGGGGGATGTGGGAGTCTGTCACACTGCTTAATTTTTAAAGTGCCGGCTCCCATCTACCACCATCTATGCCCCACTGTAAGAAGACTCCAATGTCCCCTATGGCATGAAGGAGAAAACAAAACACAAAAGCCCCAAACAAAACATACATGTAGTGAAATCTTCTAACTACAGACGTATACAGTATCAAATCTTTGCAGTTATTTAGATTACTTTTACTGGGTTTAATATGGCAGAGAGCTAAATCTGTCTGTTCTACTGTACTTACAGTAGTATAACGATGTGTGCTAATGTGGCTGGTTTTAAACTAGGGACTGACAGTTTGGCCAGACACCTGGATTATTCGATCTGTGTAATTTATGCCCTTATTTATTAATGAGTGATAAATTTCACTGTGAGTGATAAATTGCACCAGCCAACCCGCTCCTAACTGTCATTTTTCAAACACAGCCTGTGACATGGAAGTTAGGAGCTGATTGGCTGGTGCAATTTATCACTTACGGTGCAATTTATCACTCATTGCTAAATAAGGGCATTAATCTGCTAGTAGCACATGTTTGGAAAAAATATACATTGTTGTGTCTGGTATAGGTGAAAGCAGCTCCATTTATATAGCGGAACTGTTATATAAATCAATTGGATTGTTCAGTTATTCAGCCCCAGAATAGGTACATGAAGTTTTGCATTACTGCTTCCACAAATGGGTTGAATGACTACACTCATGTGGTGATGGGTAATGGTCTCTTCTGAGCCAAAAGTGTCTCAACAATATAATTAGTAACTTGTGAGCTTACAGTGAGCAGACTGAGGAATATCAGCAAAGCCCACAGCCCTGCTGCCTCTACAGTGTGCGCACAGGCGTGCTTTAATAGTCAATAAATGGAAAATGTAGTCTTAAACCACTCACCATTAGCTTGAAGGGAGAAGCGCAGGTGATTCCAAGCGAATATAAATTCTTCTACACATTTCTTAAAAGTAAGTCGTGCACCACCTACAAAATGAGACGTATCATCAACAGAAATATACATATTAGAAAATGCTATGGATCATGGAAACTTGCTAAATTCCATAGAATAAGCCTAGAATGACCATCATTACTTTCTGGTAAGAGAAGTCATCTGGTTTAGTAAAGGTAAAGCAAAAATGCTTCCTTCCATCCCACTCCACACATGCTGCAGGGAAGGTTTGTCAGTGTTCCTCCTGTATTATCACCATATTATCATCTGTGTAAGATGTAATATAATGTAGCTGATGGTGGAAGAAATAGAAGTGATTTATATTTTAATGGCGACTGTCTAAGTGTGACAGGACCTGAAAGCTTTGTGCCACTGTTCCGGTTCCTGTCTATGGGAACCGGAGAGCTGTAGTGCGATAGGATACCCCATCCAGTGGCGGATCCAGGGGGGGGGGGGGGGGGGGGACACTCGAGCCCATGCCCCCCCCTGTCATTTGTGGCCGTTCTCCCTCTGTCCGTCCGTCCTCGCCGCCGCACAGGGAGATGACGGGCGCCCGCTGAGATTGTTTTACCAGCGGGCGCCCGTCTCCCTGCACAGCGGCAGCCGGAGGCAGGAGCTCAGTACTGAGCTCCGGCTTCCGGCGCTGTCACTGCGGCGTGCGCTATGGGAGAGACGTCAGTCATGACGTCTCTCTCATAGTGCTGAGGAGAGGACGCCAGGAGGAGGTCTGGAAGCGGGAACGGGGCTCGGTAAGTATGTAGTTTTTTATCTTTCTTAGTGCAGCTGGGGCATCTACTGGGGGCAAATTACGGGGGGACATTACTGCTGGGGGAGCATTACTACTGGGGGCATTATTACTGGGGGGCATTACTACTGGGGGGGTCATCTATTGGGGCATTACTACTGGGGGCAAACTACTGGGGGCCATTATTCCTGGGGGGCATCTACTGGGGGACATTATTACTGGGGGGCATTATTACTGGGGCCAACTACAAGGGGGCAAACTACTGGGGGTAAGCTACAAGGGGGAAAACTACAAAGGGCTAACTACTGGGGGTATACTACAGGGGCATTACTACTGGCGGCGTAACTACAGGGGCATTACTACTGGTGGCGTAACTACAGGAGCATTACTACTTGGGGGCTAAACTACAAGGGGGGCATAACTACAGGGGCTAAACTACAATGGGGCAAACTACAGGGGGGCATTACTACTGGTGGCTAAACTACAAGCAGGCAAACTACTGGGGGCATTACTACTGGGAGGCTAAACTAAGGGGGGGGGTAAACTACTGGGGTCATAACTGCAGGGGCATTACCACTGGGGGCATAACTACTAGGGTGCTAAATGACTGGTGGTATTACTACAGGCAACATTACTACTGGGGGCAATACGGGCATTGCATAAGGGGCACCACTACTATGGGGTCTATATAAGGGGCACTACCAGTACAATGGACATTGCATAATGAGCGCTACAACTGTGGGCATTGTATAAGAAGCGCTACTGTGGTGGGCATTATGTGTATTACGGGGTGCTACTACTGTGGGCATTATTACGCTGCCCCCTGCCCCTCACACACTGCCCCCTGCACCTTGACCCTCACACGCTGCCCCGTCCCTCAAACGCTGCCCCCTGCACACTGCACCATGCACCGAAGCCGCACGCAAATGTACTTGCCCCTTCCATGGTGCCCCCCCTATAATTTTTTCTGGATCCGCCCCTGACCCCATCCATGGTGATCCAGGGGAGAGACTGTGGTAACTGCCACTGATCAGAGCAGTGGGAGCTAGCCAGACTGTGGCATCGGAAAGGTGTCTAGTGTTGCCACATGGGTTCATTTAAGGACAGGTGACCGCTGTCCTGGGTTCCGTATATTTTGCTGACATTCATAATTTCGACAGTAAGCATGATGAAATGGCGACATGGTTAGGATGTTGACTATATCTAAGGTAACCCTAAACATACCATGACTGCAGTCAATGGGGGTCATTCCGAGTTGATCGCTAGCTGAAAATGTTCGCTGCGCAGCGATTAAGCACAAAAACGGCACTTATGCGTATGCGGCGCAATGCGCTTGTGTGACGTACTTTCACAACGGCCGATGTAGTTTCACACAGGGTCTAGCGATGCTTTTCAGTCGCACTGGCTGCCGCAGAGTGATTGACATGAAGTGGGCGTTTCTTGGTGTCAACTGACCGTTTTCAGGGAGTGTTCGGAGAAACGCAGGCGTGCCAGGAAAAATGCAGGCGTGGCTGGGAGAACGCAGGGCGTGTTTGTGATGTCAAACCCGGAACTGAATGGTCTGAAGTGATCGCAAGCGCTGAGTAGGCCTGGAGCTACTCTAAAACTGCACAATTATTTTTTGTAGCCGTTCTGCAATGTAAGCGATCGCACTATTGCTAAGCTAAGATACACTCCCAGAGGGCGGCAGCTTAGCGTTTGCACTGCAGCGAATAACTGCTAGCAAGCGACCAACTCGGAATGACCCCCATCGTCAGCACTTTTCAGGTTTTGAAGTAGACATTGTGAACGCTGACTTAGTGACTGCATACTGCTGCCCCTGGCTGTGGTAAAAGCTACCTAGGGTGGATTTTGGAATGGAACAGATACGAGGCTGGTGGTCAATTTGGGTGGGACATTTAAATAGTGGGGGATGTATCAAACCTTCTAAAGAGAACAAGTGGAGAAGGTACCCAAAGCAGTACGTTCTAGAGTACAAAATGATAGGAAGAACCTGATTAGTTTCTATGTCCAACTGTTCCACCTGTCCTCTTTAGAAGGTTTGATACATCTCCCTCTAAATCTCCCAGCCCAGACTCCATTGAGCAAGGGTGGGGAAAGGATCAATTCAGCTATTTTTTTGGGTTTTTTTTTTTTTTCCTTCAATAGCTCGCTTCCACCCCACCATGTGTTTTTCCTGTAATGTTTACCTCCACTGATTGCACACCTTTCCATTGTGCCCTACATGCAGGGTACATCATACTACTACATAAGCATCAGTTTTCCCATATATGAACTTGGCCCTTGTATGGCTCACCTCCCACAGTGTAACCTTCAAAGTGCGCCCAACATGGCTGCCCGATATGGTACACTTGTGGATGGGATGAAAAATACATGGACCTTGTGGTTTTGTTGGAATCCTACTCTAAACTGTAGGACTCTGAAATCACCCCCATTTTGTGTCATCTCTTCTAGGGGTGGACTATTCCACCCTGGGTAATCCTACGCTGAGCGCCCAAGATGGCTGCCGCACTTGGTACCTGTGAGGGTGGAATACACAACCCTTGGAAGTTATTACCCAAAATGCCTACACCAATCCTGCATTATGCTTTCTGTGTGCTTAAGG
Organism: Pseudophryne corroboree; assembly: GCF_028390025.1. Classification (NCBI taxonomy): domain Eukaryota; kingdom Metazoa; phylum Chordata; class Amphibia; order Anura; family Myobatrachidae; genus Pseudophryne; species Pseudophryne corroboree. Next base: position 746,927,196 of record NC_086449.1, read on the forward strand.
TTTTCTTTTATGTCTGTGTGGCTTATCTATTGCTGTATTACTTAAATCCTCTGTATCATGTGTATTGTTTTTGATGTCTGTAAAGCGCCTTGAGTCCTGTTGGAGAAAGAGCGCTATATAAATAAAATTATTATTATTATTATTATTATAGTACACTAAGGTGCCACTGAGTACATTAATAGTAACAGCATGGTCCAGGCTTATATGGTCTATAAATAAGATAATGGCAAAGGCAGACTTCTTTCCACAGTGGGAAACTAGGTTGTGCCCAATAACAAATGGGATTTGCCGTCACTAACATGTATTCCTAAGTGTGCAGTAAGGATTTGGGTTGTAGTGTATACAGGAGATTACTTACAGTTTGCAATAGAGAGAGAGATAACGGTTACTATGGCATACAGTAGTAAAGTGAATCTTAGTGCCATTGTTACATTGATATTGGAACAGTATAGGTAAAGTTTTTTTTTTTTTTTTAAATAGGTCTTCCATCGGTACCTTAATATGTTCTACAAATACAGTATGTTGGTTATTTGTGCTACTGACAATAGCTATGCCATACGGAAAAGATTGATAATTACCAGAGTTTATGCTTTCTATATAGTCATTTATGGTTTTATGGTTGATGTTACTGCTGTTCTGGAATCGTTTCACCAGCTCTTTTTGAAGACTCAGAATTCCAGGCAAGAACTTCACCATCTGAAGTTCAGCTTCCTGTACAAAAAAAAAAAAGTTTCAGAGTCTTATTATCCTTTACAAAGCTGCAAATAGGGGAGGCAGAGCAACATTTTTACCCTTAAATGAATACATACTGGACAAATAAGGAAGAAAGCCCTACTGAATGCACTATAGGAATTAAAATCAAAAGATTATTTTTGCTAGAAAGTATTCTTCTGCCATATACAGACCCTCGATTTGCAATCATCCCATTTTTCTGTGTAATCTCCTGCATTAGGCTGTTACATCGACAGGATACATAATATCATGCAGAAAATGCCCTATGGAACCTGAAGAAGAAATGTCATTTCTGCATAATTTTACGAGAAAGGGGCTTGACAAATATGTCACTAAAACAGGAAACAGACATTTCTGGGAGAGATTACATTAGTCTTGTGCGTCCTAAATGCTCTACCATAAAGAGAATGTTGGCCCCAAGAGAAATCAAGGGCTCTCGGAGATGATATCAAACTGTATTGGACCCAATTCTCATTATCTTCCTTGGCTTTGTTTCCTCCTGACTTTTCACCGAAATGTCCAAAACATTCCCTAGGAGCATAATCCAAGGTGGAGGAAGAAGCTTGCGTTTCGTGAAGTGAGCAGCCTGCAAACCGGCAACCTTTCTTAATGATCAGTGGCACCAAGTACCTTTGTGATTAAAAAGACTCCTGAGAACTGGACACGCTGAACCCCTAAATAGCTGAATGTACACTACGCTGCTACCATCTAACGCGGAATTTGTCCGAAAAAAAAAAAGCCAGAGAGCTACAACTCCATCCGGTGATCTCGGCTGCAGAGAGGATCCTCTTTCCCACCTGCGCATACCATTGGTTCAAGTCTATGTTCCTGTGGGAGAGTATTATCTGCCATGGCCAAGATGGAAGCTCTTTCTATGGCTCCCTCGGTGCATACCCAGAATGGCACCTTGCAGCCAGTAGCACTACTGCAGAGCTGCCCTGAGAGGAAGGAACGCTCCAGGCAGGCATCCTACAGCCTGTGGAGCTACCTAGAATCCTGTAACAACGCTGGGTCTTACCACTAGTAACCAATATAAAGCATCTTTCCCGTACTCTGACCACAGTGAAGATGCTTTGTATGGATTAATGTGGCAGGCTCATTCTTCCCACAACTCCCCAAGGCATTCACAGGGACCTTCCAAAAGGTATACGTGAGCACCAAATGAGTGGAGTACGTGTGTGGTAGGTTTTTTTCTTTTTAAATAGGTGCACAACAGAGCCTAACAGGCCTTAGAAGCCAGGGTATGCTGGTGGTTGTAATTGTACAAGCATCAGCATACTGTGCCTAGGTTAGGTTTTCCAGGGCTTGCTGAAATCACTAGTGCACCAGCGGTGCACAACAGAGCCTAACAGGCCTTAGAAGCCAGGGTATGCTGGTGGTTGTAATTGTACAAGCATCAGCATACTGTGCCTAGGTTAGGGTTTCCAGGGCTTGCTGAAATCACTAGTGCACCAGCATAAATATAAATATTTATAAAGTATTTTCTCTATCGTCCTAGTGGATGCTGGGGTTCCTGAAAGGACCATGGGGAATAGCGGCTCCGCAGGAGACAGGGCACAAAAAGTAAAGCTTTACGATCAGGTGGTGTGTACTGGCTCCTCCCCCTATGACCCTCCTCCAAGCCTCAGTTAGATTTTTGTGCCCGGCCGAGAAGGGTGCAATCTAGGTGGCTCTCCTAAAGAGCTGCTTAGAAAAGTTTAGCTTAGGTTTTTTATTTTACAGTGAGTCCTGCTGGCAACAGGATCACTGCAACGAGGGACTTAGGGGAGAAGAAGTGAACTCACCTGCGTGCAGGATGGATTGGCTTCTTTGGCTACTGGACATTAGCTCCAGAGGGACGATCACAGGTACAGCCTGGATGGTCACCGGAGCCTCGCCGCCGGCCCCCTTGCAGATGCTGAAACGAGAAGAAGGTCCAGAATCGGCGGCAGAAGACTCCTCAGTCTTCTTAAGGTAGCGCACAGCACTGCAGCTGTGCGCCATTTCCTCTCAGCACACTTCACACGGCAGTCACTGAGGGTGCAGGGCGCTGGGAGGGGGGCGCCCTGGGAGGCAATGTAAACCTATTTTTTGGCAAAAAATACCTCACATATAGCCTCCGGGGGCTATATGGAGATATTTAACCCCTGCCAGAATCCGTTAAAGAGCGGGAGACGAGCCCGCCGAAAAAGGGGCGGGGCCTATCTCCTCAGCACACACCGCCATTTTCCTCACACAGCTCCGCTGGTCAGGAAGGCTCCCAGGCTCTCCCCTGCACTGCACTACAGAAACAGGGTAAAACAAGAGAGGGGGGGCAAAATTGTGGCAAAAATATATATATTAAAGCAGCTATACAGGGAGCACTTATTATACGGCTATCCCTGTCATATATAGCGCTTTTGGTGTGTGCTGGCAAACTCTCCCTCTGTCTCCCCAAAGGGCTAGTGGGGCCCTGTCTTCTTTAAGAGCATTCCCTGTGTGTCTGCTGTGTGTCGGTACGTGTGTGTCGACATGTACGAGGACGATATTGGTGTGGAGGCGGAGCAATTGCCAAATATGGGGATGTCACCCCCTAGGGAGTCGACACCAGAATGGATGGCTTTATTTATGGAATTACGGGATAGTGTCAACACGCTAAAGCAGTCGTTTGACGACATGAGACGGCCGGACAATCAACCTGTCCAGGCGCCTCAAACACCGTCAGGGGCTGTAAAACGCCCGTTACCTCAGTCGGTCGACACGGACCCAGACACAGGCACTGATTCCAGTGGCGACGGTGACGAATCAAACGTATTTTCCAGTAGGGCCACACGTTATATGATTTTGGCAATGAAGGAGGCGTTACATATTGCTGATACTACAGGTACCACAAAACAGGGTATTATGTGGGGTGTGAAAAAACTACCTATAGTTTTTCCTGAATCAGATGAATTAAATGAGGTGTGTGATGAAGCGTGGGTTGCCCCCGATAAAAAACTGCTAATTTCAAAGAAGTTATTGGCTTTATACCCTTTCCCGCCAGAGGTTAGGGCGCGCTGGGAAACACCTCCTAGGGTGGACAAGGCGCTCACACGCTTATCAAAACAAGTGGCGTTACCCTCTCCTGAGACGGCCGCACTTAAAGATCCAGCAGATAGGAGGATGGAAAATATCCAAAAAAGTATATACACACATACAGGTGTTATACTACGACCAGCTATAGCGACAGCCTGGATGTGCAGTGCTGGGGTAGCTTGGTCAGAGTCCCTGATTGAAAATATTGATACCCTGGATAGGGACAATGTTTTACTGTCTTTAGAGCAAATAAAGGATGCATTTCTTTATATGCGTGATGCACAGAGGGATATTTGCACACTGGCATCACGGGTAAGTGCTATGTCCATTTCGGCCAGAAGAAGTTTATGGACGCGACAGTGGTCAGGTGATGCGGACTCAAAACGGCATATGGAAGTTTTGCCGTATAAAGGGGAGGAGTTATTTGGTGTTGGTCTATCGGATTTGGTGGCCACGGCTACAGCCGGGAAATCCACCTTTTTACCTCAAGTCACTCCCCAACAGAAAAAGACACCGACTTTTCAACCGCAGCCCTTTCGTTCCTTTAAAAACAAGAGAGCAAAGGGATATTCATATCTGCCACGAGGCAGAGGAAGGGGGAAGAGACTGCAACAGGCAGCTCCTTCCCAGGAACAGAAGCCCTCCCCCGCTTCTACAAAAGCCTCAGCATGACGCTGGGGCTTCTCAAGCGGACTCGGGGGCGGTGGGCGGTCGTCTCAAGAAGTTCAGCGCGCAGTGGGCTCACTCGCAGGTAGATCCCTGGATCCTGCAGATAATATCTCAGGGGTACAGGTTGGAACTAGAGACGGATCCACCTCGCCGTTTCCTGAAGTCTGCTTTACCAACGTCCCCCTCCGACAGGGTGACGGTCTTGGAAGCCATTCACAAGCTGTACTCTCAGCAGGTGATTGTCAAGGTACCTCTTTTACAACAAGGAAAGGGGTATTATTCCACTCTATTTGTGGTACCGAAGCCGGATGGCTCGGTAAGACCTATTCTAAATCTGAAATCCTTGAACCTGTACATAAAAAAGTTCAAGTTCAAGATGGAGTCACTCAGAGCAGTGATAGCGAACCTGGAAGAAGGGGACTTTATGGTATCCTTGGACATCAAGGATGCGTATCTCCACGTTCCAATTTACCCCTCACACCAGGGGTACCTCAGGTTCGTCGTACAGAACTGTCACTATCAGTTTCAGACGCTGCCGTTTGGATTGTCCACGGCACCTCGGGTCTTTACCAAGGTAATGGCCGAGATGATGATTCTTCTTCGAAGAAAAGGCGTATTAATTATCCCATACTTGGACGATCTCCTAATAAGGGCAAGGTCCAGAGAACAGCTAGAGATGGGATTAGCACTGTCTCAAGAAGTGCTAAAGCAGCACGGGTGGATTCTGAATATTCCAAAATCCCAGTTAATTCCGACAACACGTCTGCTGTTCCTAGGGATGATTCTGGACACGGTTCAGAAAAAGGTTTTTCTCCCGGAGGAAAAAGCCAAGGAGTTATCCGTACTTGTCAGGAACCTCCTAAAACCAGGAAAGGTGTCTGTACATCAATGCACAAGAGTCCTGGGAAAAATGGTGGCTTCTTACGAAGCAATTCCATTCGGCAGATTCCACGCAAGAATTTTCCAGAGGGATCTGCTGGACAAATGGTCAGGGTCGCATCTTCAGATGCACCAGCGGATAACCCTGTCTCCAAGGACAAGGGTATCTCTTCTGTGGTGGTTGCAGAGTGCTCATCTATTGGAGGGCCGCAGATTCGGCATACAGGATTGGATCCTGGTGACCACGGACGCCAGCCTGAGAGGCTGGGGAGCAGTCACACAAGGAAGAAACTTCCAGGGCGTGTGGTCGAGCCTGGAAACGTCTCTTCACATAAACATTCTGGAACTAAGAGCAATCTACAATGCTCTAAGCCAGGCAGAACCTCTGCTTCAAGGAAAACCGGTGTTGATCCAGTCGGACAACATCACAGCAGTCGCCCATGTAAACAGACAGGGCGGCACAAGAAGCAGGAGTGCAATGGCAGAAGCTGCAAGGATTCTTCGCTGGGCAGAGAATCATGTGATAGCACTGTCAGCAGTGTTCATCCCGGGAGTGGACAACTGGGAAGCAGACTTCCTCAGCAGACACGACCTTCACCCGGGAGAGTGGGGACTTCATCCAGAAGTTTTCCACATGCTTGTAACCCGTTGGGAAAGACCAATGGTGGACTTGATGGCGTCTCGCCTCAACAAAAAACTGGACAGGTATTGCGCCAGGTCAAGAGACCCGCAGGCAATAGCTGTGGACGCGCTGGTAACGCCTTGGGTGTACCAGTCGGTGTATGTGTTTCCTCCTCTGCCTCTCATACCAAAAGTATTGAGAATTATACGGCAAAGAGGCGTAAGAACGATACTAGTGGTTCCGGATTGGCCAAGAAGGACTTGGTACCCGGAACTTCAAGAGATGATCACGGAGGATCCGTGGCCTCTACCTCTGAGAAGGGACTTGCTTCAGCAGGGTCCCTGTCTGTTTCAAGACTTACCGCGGCTGCGTTTGACGGCATGGCGGTTGAACGCCGGATCCTAAAGGAAAAAGGCATGCCGGAAGAAGTCATTCCTACCTTGATTAAAGCAAGGAAGGAAGTAACCGCGCAACATTATCACCGCATTTGGCGAAAATATGTTGCGTGGTGCGAGGATAAGAGTGCTCCGACGGAGGAATTTCAACTGGGTCGATTCCTACATTTCCTGCAATCAGGATTGTCTATGGGTCTCAAATTGGGATCTATTAAGGTTCAAATTTCGGCCCTGTCGATTTTCTTCCAGAAAGAATTGGCTTCAGTTCCTGAAGTCCAGACCTTTGTTAAGGGAGTACTGCATATACAGCCCCCTGTGGTGCCTCCAGTGGCACCGTGGGATCTCAATGTTGTTTTGGACTTTCTCAAATCTCATTGGTTTGAACCACTAAAAAATGTGGATTTGAAATATCTTACATGGAAAGTGACCATGCTACTAGCCCTGGCTTCGGCCAGGAGAGTGTCAGAACTGGCAGCTTTATCTTACAAAAGCCCATATCTGATTTTCCATTCAGACAGGGCAGAACTGCGGACTCGTCCACATTTTCTCCCTAAGGTGGTGTCAGCATTTCATCTGAACCAGCCTATTGTAGTGCCTGCGGCTACAAGCGACTTGGAGGACTCCAAGTTGTTGGACGTTGTCAGAGCTTTAAAAATATACATTTCAAGGACAGCTGGAGTCAGGAAATCTGACTCACTGTTTATACTATATGCTCCCAACAAGTTGGGCGCTCCTGCGTCTAAGCAGACTATTGCTCGCTGGATTTGTAGTACGATTCAGCTTGCACATTCTGTGGCAGGCCTGCCACAGCCAAAATCGGTAAAAGCCCACTCCACAAGGAAGGTGGGTTCTTCTTGGGCGGCTGCCCGAGGGGTCTCGGCATTACAACTCTGCCGAGCGGCTACGTGGTCGGGGGAGAACACGTTTGTAAAATTCTACAAATTTGATACCCTGGCTAAGGAGGACCTGGAGTTCTCTCATTCGGTGCTGCAGAGTCATCCGCACTCTCCCGCCCGTTTGGGAGCTTTGGTATAATCCCCATGGTCCTTTCAGGAACCCCAGCATCCACTAGGACGATAGAGAAAATAAGAATTTACTTACCGATAATTCTATTTCTCGGAGTCCGTAGTGGATGCTGGGCGCCCATCCCAAGTGCGGATTATCTGCAATAATTGTACATAGTTATTGTTACCTAAATCGGGTTATTGTTGTAGGGAGCCATCTTTCAGAGGCTCCTCTGTTATCATACTGTTAACTGGGTTTAGATCACAGGTTGTACGGTGTGATTGGTGTGGCTGGTATGAGTCTTACCCGGGATTCATAAATCCTTCCTTATTGTGTACGCTCGTCCGGGCACAGTATCCTAACTGAGGCTTGGAGGAGGGTCATAGGGGGAGGAGCCAGTACACACCACCTGATCGTAAAGCTTTACTTTTTGTGCCCTGTCTCCTGCGGAGCCGCTATTCCCCATGGTCCTTTCAGGAACCCCAGCATCCACTACGGACTCCGAGAAATAGAATTATCGGTAAGTAAATTCTTATTTTTTTTATTGCAAGCCCAGTTCCCCTATGGTAGTAGTTGTCAATTCCAGTCCTTAAGTACCCCGATCAGGTCATATTTTGAGGATTGTCATCTGTGGAAGCAGGTGGGACCATTACTGACCTAGCAATGTATAGATTAACTAAAATTTTTATTAAAGAAATCCACAACACATGACCTGTTGGAGGCACATAAATACTGTAGTTGAGAACCACTAACATATAGCAAGAAATCCACCTGCGTGCTGAACAAGAGAGGGCTGATTGGCATTTATTCATTCAGAGTATATAGCATGTATCTTAAAATATAGTGTAAAACTGTAACCGTGGACTTGGACACATATTACATCAGGGCAGGCCATGAGTATAACACCATTAATGTAGCTTACTTTCTCCAAGAACTTCCATAATAGCGGCATTGTGTCTTTCCCGTCATTCTGCTGGACAACATGTAATAAATGTTCAATGGAGATCCGTTCTCTGCAGCTCCATATTTTGGAACAATGTACATGACTGTCCTTTGGCAAGTCCAATTGTTCTCCACTAATCAATGGGTCACCGTACACAATCTTAACTATTGGATTGGAGCTTATCCTCTCATCTTTGCTGATGTTTTTGTTCACAGTAGCAAGATCCTTATCTAGATTCTGTGGGCAAAGAAAATATTCATTTCAGAAAAACAGATGTGTGTATATCTCCCAAGACTTGCAAATTATCAGAGTAGCACTTTATATTAAAAGATTAAATGATTTAGTGTGTAGAAATGTTGACACATCAACAGAGATATGGATACAAAATGTAAAACCAAAATAGATGTTTGCACATATATGTCAACTCTTTGTCTCAGAGTCCAAGGTGGGACATGGGATACAATGGGGTATAGAGTACACTGGCAGGAGCTTGGGCACTTTACAGCAAAAGCTCAATCTCCTCCCGCTCATTACTTCCATTGGCTGCCTGGGTCCTTCAATATTTAGTGACAAAGCCCCAAAGTATAGAACTGAGGCAAAGTTCACAATGTTCTGATCAAGATGTACCTTCGAGATGTAACAAAGAGTTGACAGAAAAGAGTCTGGTTCTAGGAACAGCCCTGTCTTTATAGAAGATGGGGAATAGGACCTACATGACAAAGGCCCATATCTGGAAACCTCCTAGCTGTTGAGATGGCAGCAGAAAGGCACTGAACTGAACGGTTATTATTATTATTATTCTTTATTTATATGGCGCCACAAGGGTTCCGCAGCGCCCAATTACAGAGCACATATGCACATAATCAAAACAGGAAAACAGTGACTTACAGTCGAAAACAATATAGGACAAGTACAGGGTAACTAAGCATAACTACACCAGTAAACGACATAAAGAAGTTCCAGGTGGCCAAAAAAAACCGGCGGGATTTGGGCAGTTGAGGATTATTAAAGTAAGAAAAGGATAAGCACATGAGGGAAGAGGACCCTACTCGTGAGAGTTTACAATCTAAGGGGAGGGGTAGACAGACAGGGGTGACACAGATGGGGTACATAGAGAGCGTGGTGACACAGATGGGGTACATAGAGTGCATGGAACAGAGGGTTAGGATGAGATTTGGCTGGGTTTGGTAAAGAAATGGGTCTTAAGAGCCCGTTTGAAGTTTTGTAGAGAGGTGGAGAGGTAAAGAATTCCAGAGAAAGGGAGCAGCACGTGAAAAATCTTGGAGATAGGAGTGGGAGGAAGTAATCAGAAGACAGGAGAGTCGGCGTGCATTAGCAGAGCGAAGAGGACAAGTGGGAGAGTAAAGGGAGATAAGGTCAGAGATGTAGATGGAAGAAGAGTGGGGGAGTGCTTTGTAAGTGAGTATGAGAAGTTTGAATTGAATTCTGAAAGGGAAGGGAAGCCAGTGAAGGGCTTGTAGGAGAGGGGAGGGGGACGTAGTTCGTTTGGTTAGGAAGATGAGCCGGGCAGCAGCATTGAGGATAGATTGGAGTGGAGAGAGGTAATTGTCAGGGAGGCCAGTTAGGAGGAGATTACAGTAGTCCAGTCTGGAAATAACCAGTGAGTGAATAATGATCTTAGTGGCATCCTGGGTGAGAAAAGGTCTGATCCTGGAAATGTTTTGGAGATGAAAATGACAGGTTCGTGAGAGGTGCTGAATGTGTGGTTTGGAGAGGGAGGAGTCAAGGATTATGCCAAGACAGCGTACTTGGGGACTAGGGGAGATAGTCGTGCCATCAATGGATAATGAGATTGTGGGAGGTGAGGTTGTGCGGGAGGGTGGGAAGATGATCAGCTCAGTCTTAGACATGTTGAATTTAAGAAAGCGCTGGGGCATCCAGGAAGAGATAGCAGAAAGACAGTTGGAGGTACGAGTGAGGAGAGCCGTGGAAAGATCAGGGGAGTAGAGGTAGATTTGAGTGTCATCAGCATAGAGGTGGTATTGGAAGTTAAAAGAACTAATGAGTTCACCTAAAGAGGATGTATAGAGCGAGAAAAGGAGAGCCTTGGGGGACACCAACAGTTAGTGGAAGTGGGGGGGAGGTAGCATCATGAGAGGAGACAGAGAAGGAACGATCAGAGAGGTAGGAGGACAGCCAGGAGAGGGCAGTATCACGCAGACCAAGAGAGTGAAGGATTTGCAGAAGGAGATGGTGGTCCACAGTGTCAAAAGCAGCAGAGAGGTCAAGAAGAATAAGCAGAGAGTAGTGGCCCTTAGATTTGGCTGCAGCATTTTGCAGACTTTGCATTGCAGACTTTTGTGAGGGCAGTTTTTTGTGAGGTCATTGCAGACTTTTGTGAGGTCATTGCAGACTTTTGTGAGGGCAGTTTCAGTGGAGTGGAGAGAACGGAAACCAGACTGGAATTGGTCAAGCAGTGAGTGAGAGGAAAGAAAGGCAGTGAGGCGATTATAGACAATACGCTCAAGAAGTTTGGAGGAAAAGGGGAGGAGAGAGATGGGTCGATAGTTAGAGAGAGTGTTAGGATCAAGGGTAGGTTTTTTAAGAATAGGGGAGACAAGAGCATGCTTGAAGGCAGAGGGGACAGTACCTGATGAGAGAGAGAGATTGAGAAGGTGGACAAGATGGGAACAGGCAGAAGGAGAGAGGTAGCGGAGTAGGTGGGAGGGGATAGGGTCAAGTGGGGAGGTTGTGGGGGTGGAGGAATGGATGAGGGCCATGACTTCCTCGCCAGATACATGGGAGAAAGATGTCAGAGTTGGTAAGAGGGAAGGGGAGGGGTGGCAAGGGATGGGTGGTGGCTGGTTGCTGATCTGGTGGGATGTGATGTTCTGACGTATGGAGTCAATCTTGGATGTGAAATAAGTGGCAAAGTCAAGAGCAGACAACGAGGAAGGGAGAGGAGGTGGTGGTGGGCAGAGGAGGGAGTTAACAGTGGCAAAGAGGCGCCGGGGGTTGGAAGACTGGGTAGAGATGAGGATTTTGAAGTATGATTGTTTAGCAAGGGAAAGGGCAGCACTGAAGGATGAGAGCATGAATTTGAAATGGAGAAGTCTGCTTTAGAGCGTGATTTCCTCCACTGCCGCTCAGCAGTACGTAAGCATTTTTGTAGATGTCGGGTGCATTTGGTGTGCCAGGGTTGAGGTGTTGATCTGCGAGGGTGAATAGTGGTTGGCGGAGCAACAGAGTCAAGGGCAGAAGTAAGAGATGCATTGTATAGGGATGTGGCTTGTTCAGGGCATGTGAGAGAGAGAAGAGGAGAGAGAAGGGAGTCAAACAGGGAGGATAGGGATGAGGTGTCAATAGACACAATGTTACGCTTAGTGATGGTAGCCTTAGGAGGGAGAGATGGGGAAGCAGAGATAGATTAGTTGATAGAGAGCAAGTGGTGGTCCGAGAGGGGAAAAGGGGAATTGGAGAAATCAGAAATATTACAGCAGTGAGTGAAAACCAGATCCAGTTACTCCACCAAATCCATTGTAATGCTGTCAGAAGCAAGCTAACAAAAGATCCACAGGATGTATGGAAGATGCATATGCATTTCTCCCTGTGACAAAGTCTGCGCTTCAGGTAAAAATGTTGACAAGGCCGAGACCTGAACCTTCAAATAGTTGACAGCCTTTAGAAACAGGAGTCAATGATTCAAATAAAAAGGAGAGGTGTGATACCCTCTTTCACATCCCAGCAGGCAATGTGGTAAGTATTGGCCAAAACAAGCATTTGAGTTTGTACCATGGGCTGTACTGTGATAAAAGGGGATCTGACTTAAGAAATCAGGCCTTGGGAGGAGGCACCATGCAGTATCCTCTGCCATGCTTACACTGTATGTGTACAAAGAGCTTTTGGGCCAGTTCAGTGCTACCAGAATGCCCTCTTTAACTTTTTCTTAGTACCCGTGGAAGCATCACTAGCAGAACAAATAGGTAGATCAACTTGATACTCCAAGAAAATTATGTGGCATCCATCATAAAAGGTTGCAGATCACTTGTCAAAGAGCAGAAGCACTCCACTATGCTGTCTTAAAGTGCAATCGTATTAACATCTGGTTGCTCCCATTAGTGGTGGCGCAACTATGTGATGCCAGGTCTTAACCTCGGCTCTGTGTTCCTCCCGGAGCCACTTACCTTACTGCCATGCATGTTTTGGTGCTGGTCCTGGCCTAATGGCCGAAGAAGGCAAGGTGTCTCCACATTGGAAGTGGGCTATTGGCAGAATAGTGATAATCCAGTTGCTGCCAATAGCATCCCAAAAAAAAGCATGCAACTCTGGCAGGCACTTAAAACTACTGAGATTCCCAGGCAGCCAATGCGGTGTCGAAGTCAAAAATATTACATAGAGAGAACATACAGACTCCACACATTATGAGTCGCTATACTTGCAAACACGCGCAGCGAGCACAGCAATATATGGTAACATACACATTTACACAGACATGCCACAGAGAGAGATTCAACACATATTTCATACAGCACATAATTTGAACATATCAAGCGCCAGACATCATAAAGTTTCAAATTATATAATGGAGTAACGTCATGTATGTGTATTATTGGAGCAGAGCAAGATGGACATGTCGTGCTTGGAGTCATAGTAACCAGATTAATGTGTACATTCATTTGATGCCTGTTATTAAGTTGTAGCACATTGCCATTAGTAGATATGATTAAATGTATGAAAGCTAAAGTCACTCTTATTAGAACAATGGATTTCCTGGAAGACAGCATGCCTGACCAGTGGCTATCTCCTGTAATTACACCATCAAGGCTGGACCTTGCTTGCTTATGAACTGACCAGTGACTCATTGTGAATGATTAAGTTCCCTCCCCTAGACTAGTCTGTGCACTCCCCCAAACTACATAGTATATAGCTGATTGCAGACACAAGAGCTGGCTGCTTTTCCTGTTTGTCCCAGATGATGGTGGAGATGATGTCTGTCCAGTGGCTGCATGATTTTACTGAGAGAGAGAGAGGGTGATATGGAGTGGAGACTTTATTTGAGCAAAATATGGTAATTGTATCGCTGGCCATGTATGTATATGAATTAGTTTGTAATAACTGCTTACTGTGTAAATTGTAACTATGTAACTATATGTATATATATATATATATATATATATATACACATATACATACTGTACATTGTGATATATAGAATACATATCCTTTTAATAACAAATATATACATCAATGAGCTTTGGAACTCAGATAATGTGTGGGTGTATTGTTTTCTCTTATGGGATGCAGTGTTTTGCGATGTATAGCGCACATTCATAGCACATGGTAACAAGATGTGCAGGCGTCCACAGTATATATTAGAGCGGGCATTTTAAATATTTGTTAGAAAGCAATTTGGCGTTTACAGTGGGTATAGAGGGGATGGAACTTGAGCTTTAGCCAGTGAATTTAAGTGACCCCCTGCCATTACACAATATACCCCATTGTAACCTTGTTCCACATAGGATGAATGAGAAATGCATTTTACTACACACTACTAACAATGAAATTATACATGTTTAGGAGCCACTCTCTTACTGGTGCCAAGTGAGTGATTAAGTCATACTGATCTGGAAAGAAATGGGGACAAGGAGATTTAGGTAAAAAAAGAAGGGACAGATGGGAAGTGTCATTGTGCATATACTGTAATGTTTATGAATATAAAGATGAACTAATTTACTGAGTTAAATAAATTTATTAAACCTAGTAGCCCCATGTAATCCCTGTGCCTCCAAATAAGTAAATGAATATGAAATGGTGTGACTATGTGGTAGATCAATGGTCTTCAGGAGCTCTGTACTGTAGGCTTGGAAAGCTTCTGCTATTGGACACATCTAGCTCTTAAGTTGATGTCCAGGACAGTAAGATGGAAGCAGCAGATTTTTTCCCCTCTTTTAATTGAGTCTGGAAACTTTTAGTATCTGCAAAATATTTTATATGCAACACTAAGTAACCTAAAAACATTTTTGCCTGGGTTCCCTAATCAGACCAAACCACAGACTGAATTACAATCAGTAATATAAGCACTTTTATTTTACCTTCAGCACCGGGGCAACGACAATTGATGCAAAATGTTTCTCCCACTGGTTTCTCATTTGTTTTGTTGACCAAATATCATCAAAGTTTACAGGCCCTAAGGAAAAAAGAAGATGAGCAAAAGGTTTCTGCGTGTGTGCAAAGTAAAAACCTATGAAACACAGTCCACTCATGTGACCCTACTGGAGATTTTTATGAGCGTGGAATAAATATTGGGGGTATGAGAAAATTTTATTGTCACAATTCTGAAACCTTCAAGTTTTTTCTGCACTTTCTTAAATGTCCACTAGATGACTTCATCTGTAATTGTTATTCCATGCTTCCCATTTCAGGAGCAGTAAAATACAATTTAGAGTGAAAATAGGATTTTTGGTACAGGTACATACCATTAAACAGGTTTCTCTGAAGCCATCTAGGGGACACTGCTATCATGATGTGTTGCTCACCTTCCAGCAGTTTCTGGTGAGGGTTTCTGACATGATCACATCAGATGTGACAGTGTCAGGGAAAGCCCATCTTGGTGTGGTCACATCTGATGCTCCCTTAATTACTGATCTTTGCCCTAAGCAGAATCTGCTAACTAGGGTTGCACTGCCACAAAGCCCCGTCAGCCCCAGGTGTGACTGGATGCCCAGCAGTGTTAGGATTCCAGCGCTGGCTCCTGAAAGGGTCACTTTTAAAAATCACGGAAACACGGGGCACTCGCTAGTGCTCCTAACAGCTCTTTTTCACTAAGCATTCAGTGAATATTTGAGATTTCTAATTAAAACTAATCTAAAACAAATCGAAAAAAAACCTTAAGTTTAAAATATAGCTGCAGAGTAGCTTTGTTAGAAGATGTATACATTCCTGGGCACAAATGTTAAACTGAAATCCTATTAGCAATCCCTAATTAGCTATGTAAAGTAAAACTTACAGTGTCCAGACTGTTGTGGATTCAGCATTTGACGAAATACAAGATGTACAACAGTTGTGGTGTCGTCAGCACTTTTTCCAAGAGCGTTCTTCAGATATTCTAGATCTCTTTCAATGTGCTGGAAAAGGAAACGTCTAACATCTTGCACTGGCGGCTTCACAATGCGGCTCAGGTTCTGTCACCAAGACAAGAGCGAATCAGACTGCTACTGTGTATGCAAATAGTAATTGCCCAAGAGTAAGTGCAATTAAACTTGACCAATTCCTCAGTGCTTGTCACGTTCCATGTAAGTGATGCTGCCTATCTAGGTCTGACTTATTTTTTTGGGGTACAGTAAGGTGGGGTGTGGTATTGAAAGTCGACAGTAACTAGGTCGACCACTATTGGTCGACAGTAACTAGGTCGACAGGGTGTCTAGGTCGACAGGGTCTTTAGGTCGACAGGTCAAAAGGTCGACATGAGTTTTTCATGTTATTTTGGTGTCGTTTTCTTCGTAGAGTGACCGGGAACCCCAATTAGTGCACCGCGTCCCCTCGCTTCGCTCGCCATGCTTTGGGCATGGTGCCTTCGCTCCGCTACCGCTTCGCTCGGCACAGATTACCGTTCCAATCGTAGTCCACGTGGAACGTTAAGTATGAAAAGGTTCAAAAAAAGAAAAAAATTGTGAAAAACTCATGTCGACCTTTTGACCTGTAGACCTAGAACATGTCGACCTAAAGACCCTGTCGACATAGACACCCTGTCGACCTAGTTACTGTCGACCAATAGTGGTCGACCTAGACATTGTCGACCTAGTTACTGTCGACTTTCAGTCCGGATCCCGTAAGGTGAGTGGGGAAGAAGCCATAAGTTACATTCTTCTCAGAATAAGAAAATCCAGCTTTAGGTGTTCTGACCACAGAATGACTTGCACACGTTTTAAATTCTGTACCTAATAATGTAAAACCTACGCATAAAATGGTTTCGGGGGTGGGGCAGATATTACTTACACCGGCCCAGGCATATATGAGTGGCACAGGCCCAGTGGCGGATCCAGGGGGGGGGGGCACTCGGGCCCGTGCCCCCCCTGTCATTTCTGGCCTCCATCCCCTCCGTCCCCCGTTCTCCCCCGGCGCCGCACAGGGAGATGACGGGCGCCCGCTGAGATTGTGTTACCAGCGGGCGCTCGTCTCCCTGCACAGCGGTAGCCGGAGGCAGGAGCTCAGTACTGAGCTCCGGCTTCCGGCGCTGTCACTGTGCGCCGTGCGCTATGGGAGAAACGTCAGTCATGACGTCTCTCTCATAGTGCTGAGGAGCGGACGCCCAGGGAGGAGGAGGACTGCAGCGGCGCGGGAACGGGGCTCGGTAAGTATGTTTTTTTCTTCCTTAATGCAGCGGGGGCATCTCCTGGGGGCAAACTACGGGGGACATTACTACTGGGGGGCATCAACAAGGGGCATTACTACTGGGGAGGCAAACTACTGGGGGCATTATAACTGGGGGGCATCTACTGAGGGCATCACTACTGAGGGGTCATCTATTGGGGGACATTTTTACTGGGGGCATTACTACAGGAGGGTCATCTATTGGGGCAAACTCGTAGGGGGCATTATTACTGGGGGGTCATCTATTGGGGGCAGCTACTGGGGCATTATTACTGGGGGGCATCTACTGGGGGCATTACTACTGGGGGGTCATCTATTGGGGGCAGCTACTGGGGGACATTTTTACTGGGGGCATCTACTGGGGGCATTATTACTGGGGGGCATCTACTGGGGGGCATTACTACTGGGGGGTCATCTATTGGGGGCAGCTACTGGGGGACATTTTTACTGGGGGGCATCTACTGGGGGCATTATTACTGGGGGGCATCTACTGAGGGCATTACTACTGGGAGGTCATCTATTGGGGGCAAACTTATAAGGGGCATTACTACTGGGGGCAAACTACTGGAGGACATTATTACTGGGGGGTATCTACTGGGGGCAAACTGCTGGGGGACATTATTACTGGGTGGCATCTACTGGGGGCAAACTACTGGGGGACTACTACTGGGGGCCAACTACAAAGGTGCTAACTACTGGCGGCATAACTACAGGGGCATTACTACTGGCGGCTTAACTACAGGGGCATTACTACTGGCGGCTTAACTACAGGGGCATTACTACTGGCGGCTTAACTACAGGGGCATTACTACTGGCGGCTTTACTACAGGGGCATTACTACTTGGGGGCTAAACTACAGGGGGGCCAAACTACTGGGGGCTTAACTACAGGGGCCAAACTACTGGGGGCATTACTACTGAAGGCTAAGCTACAAGGGGGCATAACTACAGGGACTAAACTACAATGGGGCAAACTACAGGGGGGCATTACTACTGGTGGCTAAACTACTGGGGGCATTACCACTGGGAGGCTAAACTAAAGGGGGCAGGGGTAAACTACTGGGGTCATGACTGCAGGGGAATTACCACTGGGGGCATAATGACTGGGGGCATAACTACAGGCAACATTACTACTGGGGGCAATACGGGCATTGCAAAAGGGGCACCACTACTTGGGGGTCTATATAAGGGGCACTACCAGTACAGTGGACATTGCATAATGAGCGCTACAACTATGGGCATTGTATAAGAAGCGCCACCTCACATGCACCGAAGCCGCACGCAAATGTACTTGCCCCTTCCATGGTGCCCCCCCTATCATTTTCTTCTGGATCCGCCCCTGCTGCACAGGCCAGTAATAGAGGAAGGAACTACTACTCTCCTTGGCATAGTTTTTTAAATGCAATCTTATACATAAACACACCGCCAATTGTTGACACAGAGCGTGTCAACAATTGGGGGTGTGTTTATGTATAAAGGCCCATACACACATGGCGATAAAATGAGCGACGTCGCTCATTTTCCCCCTCTCTGAGCGACGTCGCTCATTTTATCGGCAAGTGTGTATGCAGTCAGCGACGACCGATGTGCGGCCCCGCGGGTCGTCAACGATCGTCGCTGTCGCCAGTGCATGCATGCAGGATTTGGACTGTCGTCCACGACCTGCATGCAGGGCTGGCGGAGGCGTGATGTCACTGAGCGATATGAGCGGTCATATCGCTCAGTGTGTACAGTCGGCCGCCGACCGGCCGGCCCGGGAGGGGAAACATTAGACGATGTCGCTCACAGAGCGACATCGTCTAATGTGTACGGACCTTAAGATTGCATTTAAAAAACTATGCCAAGGAGAGTCGTATCATCAGCTCGCAGTATGTCTCGGCATCACTGAAAGAGATTCCTAAATTTCCTACCTGTGTATCCTCTTCTGATCCCAGAAGCATTGACAGATGTGTTACCATCCTTAATAAAATAAATATGGGGACAGGTATCTCTCTGTCTGGAGCTACTGTTGAAGCCAGACGCTGTGGGTCTCCCAGCACATGTCCGGTCTGTGTTCTGTCAACATTTTCCTCTCTTATTAATAAAAAAAAAAAGATTATGAATGAGTAGCTATCAGCATTAGTGATTTTGCAGAATTATACACATTGGTCATGTATTCAATTATGTCCTATTGGTTCTTTCTGGTCAATAAAATTACCGACACTACAGATATTCAAGATTAAAAAATGAAACGAAACCTACTGCATCATCTGAAATCCTGATGTTGGAGCATGGTTCTGACCTCCAATGGCGGCACCGCAGTCTATGCAGCGACTCATTTCCATTGGCTGACCGCACTGCCAAAAAAATGCAGCAGGGATAAATCATGTTCAGATCTCACAACATATTTTGTTAATCAGCAAGTGCCTTCATATTATATATGATTTTTATCTCTTATCAAATTCATATTTTTTGTCAATAATTAAAGGATTTTATACATCACTTATCACATAGTGATGTAGTCTATTCAGCATTTAAGAACATACCTGTAGTTATGAGGGATAACAGACTCTGTTGTAGGTAAACTGATATTGGCCATCAGCACAGAGACCTGGGACTGTATACAAGGGCACATAATAGCCAATACAGTCTCTGACCTTTACTACATTTAAAATGAAAAGTAAACATGGTGGAGTATATTTACTAAGGTGGGAGTTTTTTGTTTTTTTAAGAACTGGTGATGTCACCCTTGGCAACCAATCAGGTTCCAATTAACATTTATTTATCTGCTTCTAGAAAATAATAAAAATAATCTGATTGGTTGCTATGGGCAACATCACCAGTTCTAAAAACTCCCACCTTAGTAAATATACCCCTGTACATCCAGTCTTATAAAAGATCAAATTATTTGTATAATGGAAATAAATAGATAAATATGCCTATATTCTGTACTTACTTCTCCAACAGCACAATAGTGACCACTGGGACAACCTGTAAGAAAAAACACAAATGAACAAAAGATCAAATCAGTAGGGATATTGAAAAGTCTCTGTTACATCTATATTCCAAACAGCTAAGATACATAGAATCATGTAGTAAGTATGGAAGTCCTGATAGTCAAAAGAATTCTACTTACGATACCAACGCACTTGCCCCACTAAAGTCCTAGCTTGGACGAGCATATCCTCAGGCATGGTAGGTAAATAAGAATTCTAGAAATAAAAAGCATTTTTTTATATCAAGGGCCGCTTAGTATGTGAGCAATAAATTAGACCAGAAAGTGATACAAATGATATAAAAACAGAATAAAGGGAAAACTCTTCATATATTACACCTGTTTAATGCAAAACAACAGAAACAAGGGGCGCCACACACAGAACTTTATTCAGAGATAGACGCCAAATCTGCGTCCATCTCCTGGGATTGGTATGAGATCCCGCCGCCTGGGATGGCATCCCGAGCGGTGAAATGGCAGCAGGTGGGGGAGCACAACGAAGCCCCTAGCGCCACAGGTTCTGTTCTCCCTCTATGGATGTCGTGGACACCCACAGAGGGGGAATCACCTACCTCGCCGGTATACCGGCCCTGTCGGGATCCCGGCGGCGGTATTGTGACAGCCGGGATCCCCACTATCGGTATGCTGACCGCATACCCATCTCCTCACATGCCGCGGGCCACCCAGCACAGGGCAAGGCCGCCTAGCAGGTGTAGCACCACCTCCCCATGCAGCCATAATTATATTGCGGACACATCGAATTAAGGTTGACCCTTGGCAGCCCAGGCGGTCTACCACCTTTTTTTTTTAATCGGAGTGGCTGCTTGTGACATCAGGCAGCCGCCCCAAAAACGCTCACGGCACGCCCCCATTCGGCCTGCCCGCAAAACGCTGCGTCAACGTTCCCCCGATGGCCGCCGCTGTCAATCACCTTGCAGAAGCATTCTTTGCCGCAACGTTTAGGGTCGTGCACGTGCACTGCGGCCAGTGCAGACCACCCAAATGCAGCCGCTGCGTACAGACGTGCAGCTGCGTTTGGGTCTGAATGACACCCACAGTGCATTAAGCATGACAATTTATGGTAATATACAAAAATATTTAGTGAATATATAAAGTAAAATGCACAATAGTGTGTTCCAATTAGATATTATTACTAAGTGACAAAATATATTCCAATGACCTTAGTAGTAATTATAAGAGGCCCTTAATGAAACAGATGACACTTCAGATGGCAAATGATTACCATATACAGATATACAGTACCTCAATTATGAAAAAAACATACTGCAGTGTCATACTTTATATAATAATTTATTTAAACACACAATATTAAATTCCTGTACATGGGTAAAACAGAAAGCTTATATAAATTCCATAGGCAGAAACAGATAGGGTCAAAAACTTCTGGCCAGAGTGTGTCTGACACCGGTAAGTCAGTCCACATAGGTATTCATAAGAATAGTGTCTCCAGACACCCACACGTTTCATCCTTCTGGGACTTCCTCAGGGAATATACTACACTATTGACTACTGACTGCTTTTATTTTATTTTCAAATAATTATAATTACAAAGCCCTCACCCACTTCTCTCCCATTTTTAGCTTTGACCTTATTTCCCTTTACACTCCTGCCTGTCCTGTTCACTACGCTTCTGCATACTTATTACCTCCTTCAACTCCTACCACCACATGCTGCTCCCTTTCTCTGGAATTCTCTACCTCTACCCTTCAAACTCTCCATAAAACTTCAAACGGGCGCTGAAGACCCACTTCTTCACCAAACTCTCATCCTAAGCTCACTGTCTACCCCATCTGTGTCACCCCTGTCTGTCTGCCCTCTCCTTTAGAAAGTAAGCTCTCGCGAGCGTTGTCTCTTCCCTCATGTGCTTTTCCTTCTCTTAAACTATCTTCTATTCCATACTCCCTTCGACGCCACCAAATCCCTCAGGTTTTCTGCCACCCTGATACTTATTTCAGTGTAGTCCGCTGATGCGGCTATGTTTATATACTCTGTACTTGTCCTATATTGTCTTGAACTGTAAGTCACTGTGTTCTTGTTTTGCTTACTTGTTTATGAACTCTGTAATTGGGTGCTGCAGATCCCTTATGGCGCAAAGTAAATAAAGAATAATAATAATAAAGACAAAGATTAAGGAACACTTTGGAAGCAACATCAATTAAGAAATTTTGATGAGATTGTTTGTATTTCCCTTGTGGTACGCAGATTCACAATATACTTTTGAATTTTACCATGTAATGTCACTTTTAATGCACTAAATGTGATGACCCTTGTTTCTATACATTAAGTGCACAATATCTCCTATATAATAGCCCAGATCTGTGACTTGTGCTTCATTTGCTAACGCTGGGCGGAGTCAAAACAGTGGGCGGAGTTAGTCAAATGAGTCACAGATCTGGCCAAATCTATAGGAGACTAGGAGCAGAAGCAGATAGTATGGGCATGGCACAGGCAGGGGTGCATACCTCCCAGCTTTCTGCAGGAGCTTTCTTCAGGCAGAAGGAGGGACACACACTCTGCAAAAAGGGGGGCGTGGCTTCACGGGAGGGTCCCCGTTTTCGTCAGTGAGGGGGCATGCCCAGCACTCTGTGAGCTGCTGGCATGCCCCCAGGGGCTGAGTATGAGTCCAGGGGGCCCAGGGCACTTGAGACAGGGGAGCCCTATCTCATTGCTGTGCCTGCTGTGGGGTTGGGGGCGTGGCCTAATCGCGGACGCGCGGCCACGCCCCCTTATGCAAATTCCGAATTTTTATTTTTATTTTTTTATGGAATTTTGGCCCCTCAGCTAGGGCTAAATCCAGAGGAGGTGGTCGCTCCCCCCTACACACCCGCACAGGTAGAAGAAAGCAGGGAGACTGCTGCCTCCCTGTAACACCACAGACCTGCCAACACGCAGCAGCGTGTGCTGACTGTAGCACAATGCTGCCGTTGTTGCTGGCAGGACGGGGGGGGGGGGGGGGAACTTCTGAGCTGGGACAGAGCTACTCCAGCCGGGGGCCCCCCTAAAACTGTGGGGCCAACGGTACGTACCCCCTGCCCCCCCCCCCTTAATCCGGCTCTGCTGCTGGAACCCCCCCTTAATCCGTACCCCCTGATGCCCCCTCTCCCTCTGTCTCCACTATTCACCGCTGCTCTGCTAAGCAGAACAGCGAGTACAGGAGCTTTCCAACTGCCCCCCCCCCCACCGCGGGACACTGCGACCCGCGGGTGGGACAGCGGGACGGACCCCAAAAAATGGTACTGTCCCGCGAAAATCGGGACATTTGGGAGGTATGGGTGTGTGTGAGGGGTATGTCATACAGACAGACGGGCACCGGCTCACTGTGTGCTTGACCCCCCACATCGGCATACTCAGCAGGGTCTCTCTGGCGCGGAGGAGCGTCACTTTCTGGCACACTCCACGCTTCTTAGCTGCAGTTTTGTGGGGCACTTGCCGCTGTGCTGGTTCCGTACTGCCTCTGTTATCTCCAGCCCCGGCAACCCCACCGCTAGCTGCAGCGCTGCCACCCACAGTGAGGTGCGCCCAGCTCATTCACACACTTTAGCTGGCGGGTAGCGCTGCAGAAATCCGAGCTGCTTGCAGGCTCTGACCCACTCCTCCCTCCAGCCGCAGCGTCTCCTGGGAGCTAACCAGTCACCCCCAGTCTCCCTTTACCACAGTGCCCGGCAGCCGCGAGGTCCGCGCCACGTGCATGCTATGACCCCCTCCTCCCTCCAGCCGCAGCATCTCCTGGGGGCTAACCAGTCATTTCCAGTCTCCCCTTACCACAGTGCCCGGCAGCTGCGCGAGGTCTGCGGTGTGTGACTGAGGAGGGGGGGGAGGGATGCTGACGGGCAGAGGAAGCAGGACTCCAGCCTGAGACAGTCAGCCATGCCAGGTCTCCACCAGCAGCAGATCCCAACAGGTTGGAGTGGAACAGCAGCAGCCAGCAGCAGTGACTCCGGTAAGACACATCTGTCTGTCACCACTGTTTTGTCCCTAATACCAATCTCTCCCGTGCCCTGTGTTCTGTCATGTCCCTGTCACCCCTGGCCTTGCCCTGCCACCCTTATCCTGGCCCTTTCACCCTTATCCTGGCCCTTTCACCCTTATCCTGGCCCTGTCACCCTTATCCTGGCCCTGTCACCCTTATGCTGGCCCTGTTACCCCTATCCTGGCTCTGTCACCCCTGTGCTTGCCCTGTCAACCCTATACTGGCCCCGTCACCCCTGTCCCTGTCCTGCCGCCCCTACCCTGGCCCTGTCACCCCTATCCTGTCCCTGTCATTTCTGTCCTGGCCCCTGTCCTGGCGCCGTCACCCCTGTCCTGGCACCGTCACCCCTGTTCTGACCCTGTCACCCCTGTCCTGGCCCCGTCAACCCTGTTCTGACCCTGTCACCCCTGTCCTGGCCCTGTTACTGCATACCCTCCAACTACCTTTTTGGCAGGTACAGTACCCGCAGCGCCTCCAGACCTCTCCCCAATGCACCACACCTCCGCACCTTCCCCTCCACCACATGCGGCACTCCACCCCTCCCCCACATGCTGTGCCTCCAGACCCCCTACACCACCCGCGGCTCCCACTCCTCCGCCCCTTCACCACCCAGAGCACCTCCAGGCCCCTTCCACCATTCACCCCCCTTATATGTCTCCCCCCACACCTGCCCCCCTCCACCCGCAGCATCTGCAGACACCCTCCTCCATCCGCGGTCCCCCCCTCACCCACCCCTCCCCCACCAATGGCACCCCCGCACCTGCCCCTCCACCACCTGCAGCACCTCCGGACCTCCTTCCCCATCCGCCGCACCACCCGTACCTGCCCCTACCCTACCCATGGT
This sequence comes from Pseudophryne corroboree, assembly GCF_028390025.1. Taxonomy (NCBI): domain Eukaryota; kingdom Metazoa; phylum Chordata; class Amphibia; order Anura; family Myobatrachidae; genus Pseudophryne; species Pseudophryne corroboree. Next base: position 746,951,613 of record NC_086449.1, read on the forward strand.
GCCTGCGGTCCCCTACCCCACCCCCGGCACTCCCGTCCCTTCCCATCCCACAGCACCTCCGGAACCCTTCACCCATCCACAACATCCCAACACCTGCCCCTCTCCCACCCGTGGCACCCCTGCCCCTCCCCCACCTGCAGTGCCTCCGGACCCCTCCCCCATCTGCATCCCCCACTCCTATGCCCCTCCCCTACCCGCAGCACCTCCCGAACCTCCCTTATCCGGGCCCCACCCCCACTTCTGCCCCCCCTCCACCCGCAGCATCTACAGACACCATCCGCAGTCCCCCCCGCACCCGCTACATTCTGTACATCGTGCCCTGCAGGTGCTGTTCACGCCGTCGCAAGGGGCTGCGCCTCCTTCACCATTGCACGCCCTTTCATTGTGCAATATTTAACCACTAACAAAGGAATGCAGGTAATACTCCATATAATACAAATATTAAACCCCAGAAAGGCATGCAAGGGTTAAGGGGGCGTAGCCCCTTGCGACGGTGTAAAGAGCGCCCGTAGGGCGCGATGAAGCACCTAGTATATATATATATACACATACAGTCTATCTATCGCACAAGACATTGTATTGAGTATTTTACCTGCATTCTAGCTGCAGAAAAGGACAGGTTTTTCAGTGGTGCTAGGAGGTGACTATTCCCTGTAAGAAGCACAGCAGCCATGTGTGTGGCCAGTCCGAAAACAGAGGCATGAGAACTTGTCATGCCCGGGTAACAGCGGAGGAATGGTCGGCTGTTGTTAAGCAATGACTCCAAAAACTCATTAGTGGATTTTTCTTGAAGAACTTCAGCTCTTTTAACATAAGTCTTCACAGACTCCTGCTCCTGTTATGGAAAGCATTAATAAATATATTTGTTAGGAGGTAACTGAAAATATCATAGCATCACACAGTAGCAGGGAAGCATCACACAGTAGCAACGTAGCATCACACATTAGCAGGGAAGCATCACGTAACAGCAGGGAAGCATTACACATTAGCAGGGAAGCATCACGTAACAGCAGGGAAGCATCACGTAACAGCAGGGAAGCATTGCACATTAGCAAGGAAGCATCGCACAGTAGCAGGGAAGCATCGCATAGTAGCAGGGAAGCATCGCACAGTAGCACAGTACCAGGGAAGCATTGCACATTAGCAGGGCAGCATCGCACAGTAGCAGGGCAGCATCGCACAGTAGCAGGGCAGCATCGCACAGTAGCATGGAAGCATCGCACATTAGCAGGGAAGCATCGCACAGTAGAAAGGGGACACATTTAGGTCAGTTGAACACAATAATGAAACACTTACCGGCACTGCTCTTTGATTTGTATAGCACATTGTAATTTCCCGGAATACAGCGAGGAGCATATAGGCTGCCAGTTGAGGGTCAGGACTTTTACATTCCTTTGGAAGCAAGCATAAGATTTACCATTTCATGGCAGCACTATTGCACTATGGGCCTAATTCAGATCTGATCGCAGCAGCAAATTTGTTAGCTAATGGGCAAAACCATGTGCACTGCATGTGGGGCAGACGTAACATGTGCAGAGAGAGTTAGATTTGGGTGGGTTATTTTGTTTCTGTGCAGGGTAAATACTGGCTGCTTTATTTTTACACACACCCCACCCAAATCTAACTCTCTCTGCACACGTTATATCTACACATTAATCTGGTTACTGTGACACCAAGCACGACATGTCCATCTTGCTCTGTTCCAATAATACACATAGATGACGTTACTCCATTATATAATTTAAAACATTATGATGTCTGGCGCTTGATATGTTCAATTTATGTGCTGTATGAAGTATGTGTCGAATCTATCTTTGTGGAATGTCTGTGTAAATGCGTATGTTACCATATATTGCGGTGCGCGCTGCGCGTATTTGCAAGCATAGCGACTCATAATGTGTGGAGTCTGTATGTTCTCTCTATGCAATATTTTTGACTTCGACAAATTGCATAAGATTTTGTCCCGGTTATACCACCTCACATCACTAAATTGATTGCTACTGTTGAAAGGGAGGTCTTTGGCTGCAGTCATCAGTGCTTGTCGTACAGGGGTAAAGCCAATCTTTATCCCCTCCAGACATTAACCTTGCTCCTGACATGCAGAGATGACACCATGTTTTGCCAATATGTGTGGGGTCATAAGAAGTCCAGACTGGGGCCCATTAAGTAATAGATTCTAAATCCCATGGTGGCGTTAATGTTCTGAATATGATCATACAATATAACCATACAACAAGGCGGCACAGCTCTGGTAGCTCCGAGAGTAAATTAAAAAATACAGATATTTATGCTAAATTGCTAATAAATGTTCTTTAAAACTGGCCCTTCTGCCTGACTTGTGGCTGACTGCATTTATCCATGTCCACAATTGTGAGGTGAGAATCCCCTTCTGATCTCCATGTGGAGGGTACAGCACATGTTTAGAGGCTATTCGTATCCTCATTACCAGTACTAAAGTGGTCCTGGGGAGGAGGTGGAACGCATTATCCATGACACCTCCCCCTCCCCCCCCCCCCCCCCCCCCCCCCCGATTAGGTAGAACCAGGGCTGGTGCTATGGTGTTCAGCACCCTCCTGTAAATTATATATTTGTGCCTGCCTACCTCCCATACTTTTTAAAGGTACAATGGGGGTCATACATGTGCGGTTGTTTTTGCTATCACTGCTGCTAGCTTGCAAGCAGCAGTGATAGAGCTGTATGTAAATGCAGCTGTACCGAAAACTGGTACTTTACGATGATGGTCTTAGGTGCCACCACATCTGAATGACCCCCAATAAGCGCCAAAGATGTGCTGTGCAAAAAAGGGGTGTCGTTTCATAAGGAAGGGACATGGCCACACAACAGTACCCCAATTCAAATTACGCCACACAATAGCACAATGTTCTCATTATACCGCATGTAGTGCCCCTAATTCATATTCCACTACATAGTAGTGACCCTCACTCACATTATGACACATAGTAGGCCCCATATTCCCATTATACATTATACTACACAATAGTATCCCTTATACACTTTACGCCACACAGTAGTGCCCTTCATATGTAATGCCCCTTACACATAATGCCCACTGTAGTAGTGCGGCATATGGGGGTCATTCCGAGTTGTTCGCTCGCTAGCAGTTTTTAGCAGCCGAGCAAACGTATTGTCGCCGCCCACTGGGGAGTGTATTTTCGCTTTACAGAAGTGCAAACACCTGTGCAGCAGAGCACCTGCAAAAACATTTTGTGCAAAACAAGACCAGCCCTGGAATTACTCTTCGTGTGCATTGATTCTAATGTTGGTGGGATGGCTTTTTACGTCACACACCAGCCCAGCGTTCGCCCAGCCACGCCTGCGTTTTTCTAAGCACTCCCTGAAAACGGTCAGTTGACACCCAGAAACGCCCCTTTCCTGTCAATCTTCTTGCGGCCACCAGTGCGAATGAAAACATCGCTAGAACCTGTGCAAAACCACAAAGCTCTTTGTACCCGTACGTCGCGCGTGAGCATTGCGATGCATGCGCAGATTAGCCGTTTTTTACACTGATCACTATGCAGCGAACAACGGCAGCTAGCGATCAACTCGGAATGACCCCCACTATACATAATGCCACAGTAGTAGAAGCTGGTCCACTTACCCTCATTAATTGTCGAGGCTCTAAGTGGTGCCATCTGCTATTAAAATTGTCCAGAGGACAATATATGCCGAAATGTTTTTGCGATATTTATCACTTTGGCTACTTACTGTATGTTATTATTTTTTAATATATATATATATGAATGTAGGGAAGGTAGACAAGCGTAGCTGCATTTTGGGACAGCCCAAGCTGTGAAAGCAGTCTCTTGTAATCAGATGGGTTGTGGATTGACGATTAGGCAGGTGTGAGCACATCTAAGGCCTTTAGCTGGAGAGTACAAACAGTCTGGATGAGATGATTGTTACAGCCAAAGGAAGCTGCTGCCCTGTGGAGGCAGAACCCAGTCGGGGTTCTAGCAGTGGAACTGCAGAGAGCACTGTGTGCTGGGAAGCCACTGGGAAAGGAAGGAAGGGCATGAGACCAGTGTCTACACCTGTAGAAGATAAGAAAGACCACCAAACTCTGACACTACATTTGTGGAGCTGTGGCGGCGAGCCAAGCCAGGCTGAAGTCTATGAGTTACCTGCAAGGAAGCAGGCCAGACAGGGAGGATTTTGTAACATTATGAGATAGACTTTGTTTACAGACTAGCTGCACAAATATAGAGGGGTCAAGCAGTACGTCAGTGCCCTGAATAGTGAAGCAGTATTTCATTTATTTCACTGAAAAGCTGTGTGTGGCTCTGACTAAGCACCTAGACACTGCACCAAAACACCCCTCTACTGAGCTAATTTCCCCATATCGTCGGAAGCTTACAAAATGCTACTCATTGATTTGTTTAATGTGCAGGCAACAAGTCCTCCTGTAGGGAATACTGGATACCTCTATGGCTGTTGCAATCCGTTCTTCTTTACATTCAATCAGTGCTCTACCAAGAGCATCTCTCAGAGCTTTGTAGCTGTTGTCGCACACCAAAAACTGGTCAATTTGACTTGTCTGATTGTTCTATAACAAGAAATGCACAATCATGGGACTTTTGGACCAAATGCAAATATTAAAACATCAGAGAGTTAAACAAAATATAGGTTTTTAAATAATGTTAATTACATTCAAACTTTTTTTTTTTTTACATTACCTTCTTTTGTAACATGTTTTTAGGAAACATCCATCCTAACTGAGGATCTTTAAAATGCCTTTGAACAGTGTCAATGCCATCCAGATTTGCCAGTTTGCGAATTAAATAAACTCTGTACCAGTCATTGCCAGACTGGGAGCATAAATCCTTCACGTACTGCAAGTATTTTTCATTGATGGGTCCTGAAACACAATTGTGAGATGAGCTGAAAAATGAGTTTTCCCAAGACTAATAGTGTCAGCCTTCTCCTGATGCAAAGCAGCACCTCTCATAAACACATAAGCACCTCTGTAAACTGTACAACACACCATCACTGCAGTACCATCATCAAGGTATATTTATAAGGTGACATGAGTTCTGCAGCGACAAATAAGCAAAGCACAAAGGATCATAAGACAGATGGTGTACTTGTTACATAAGGAAATGCAGCAGGTTACTTAGACAAGCAATATACTCTGTGGCATATTGAACTACATAATGCACAGTGCACAAATGAGCTGTAAGCTGAAAATTTAGTGAATGTGAAATGAGTACTGAATCATCTCATAGATGGGGGGAAATAACTACACGTAGATGGTTTGTGCATAAAATTTGGCAAAACAGCATATTTTAGATCCCCCAAATATTATATTTCTGTTCAGAAAATGCTTCTTCATGCAGTCAACTGTTAATCAAATTAGGGATGGCCACTGACCCCCATTGGTTAGCATCCATCTATGGTTTGCCACCGATGATCAGTTTTTTTGTTTCCTATCAAATGTAGAGGTCCAATATAGTTCTCTTGTAATCAATGTAAGAGACTCGGTGATAGTTCCTCTCTACCCCGTCTCTCTACCCCAACTGCACAGCACCTAGATCTGCCTCCAACATGTGATCATCTCCCTTCCCTGACTGGCTTGTCACATGGACCTGCTTCCCTGTTGAGCCATTTAGTCCTGCCTATTCCTTGACTGGTCCATTGTGTACCACAGTAGAATTGCAGGGCATCTAAAGCCCATTCTTGGTTCAAATCATCAAGTTTTAGATTATTGGTTTCATGACATTAATGTAAAACACCAATGGAACCATCAATGAAGACAATCACTGGTGAACTCTTGGACAGCTAACCCTAACTCACAGTTTTGTACTGTATGTTGGTGGATGTTCCAGACAGAAGATCAAAGTTGCTGTCTCCTGACTCATATGCCTCCCATCTCAAATGATTGAAGTAGAGTATTATTAATGCAGATGTAAATATGTACAGTCTGATGTGTCCTGGTGTATCCCACTTACCTGATTTCACAGAGAGTATTTGTGCTGCGGTGTCCAGAGCTATCCTAACTCTGGCCACTTTTTGGAGAAACTGGACAGAATTTTCATTCTGTTTTTTGTCCTTTAAATATTTGTGCAGGAAGGATCCTTCACATTCAAGGTATTGTTCTTTACTAGAAGAAACACTGGAGACTTTTTGTGCCTTTTCGAACAGTGAGTCCTACAATAAAGTAGAAAACAGTAAAATAATATTCTAAAACTATCATTCTTCACACATACGTGAGGGTAATTTAGTATTATTGTTAAGAGGTGTAAATCCGTATGACAGCCACAAAAGCAAAACATCAATGAGCTTAGGATGTAGAGATGTGTCCTCATACACCTAGCCTCAATATACTGTACCATGCGAGACGCCTGGCACGAGTGAGACGAACCGAGCATCATTTTCGCATGAAAGTGCATCTTAGTCACAATACGATTAGACAAACCCGCTTCACTAGACAGCACTGATTCATTTGATAAAGGACACTTGTATATCTATGTGCGACTGAGTCTGCATCTACAAATGAAGCACAATGGAACTTGGGGTCTATTTACTAAGCCTTGGACGGAGATAAAGTCCAAACCGATCAGCTCCTAACTGCCATTTTTGAAACACAGCCTACAACATGGTAGTTCGGAGCTGATTGGCAGGTACTTTACATCCGTCCACTTTATCTCCATCCAACGCTCAGTAAATAGACCTCTTGGCATGAAAAAAAGCTGCAGCTGCTGCCAGTGGCGGATCTAGACTTAACTTTTAGGGGGGGGCGGTTTGAGAATGATTACTCCTCCCCCTAATCATAGCCCCTCCCACTTAGTAATGCCCTTCCCGTTCGCTTCTAAAATTTCCTATTGTTGCCATTACTAATAAAATGTTGCCAGTTAGTGGAGAGAACCCTGCGCACTGGTGATACAGACTGGCGAATCACCATTCCTTTCATCAGGGGTGGTAGAGGATAAGACAGTAGGGCAAGTTAAACATGCATGGGATAGACATAAGGATATTCTTACAAAGAAATAAGGATCGGATAAGGTTAGAGATAAAAATAATGTAAAAAAAAAAAAAAAAGGGGCAGACTAGATGGGCCAAGTGGTTCTTATCTGCCGACAAATTCTGTTTCTACAGCACACAGAATGAGCCGAAATTCACATTGTAGCACACTGTATGAGCTGAAATTCACATTGTAGCACACAGTATGATCCGAAATTCACATTATAGCACAGTGAATGAGCCGAAATTCACATTGTAGCAAACTGAATGAGCCGAAATTCACATTATAGCACACTGAATGAGCCGAAATTCACCTTGTAGCACACTGAATGAGCCGACAGTCACATTGTAGCACACTGAATGAGCCGAAATTCACATTATAGCACACTGAATGAGCCGAAATTCACATTATAGCACACTGTATGAGCCGAAATTCACATCATAGCACACTGAATGAGCCGAAATTCACCTTGTAGCACACTGAATGAGCCGAAATTCACATTATAGCACACTGAATGAGCCGAAATTCACATTACAGCACACTGTATGAGCCGAAATTCACATCATAGCACACTGAATGAGCCGAAATTCACATCGTAGCAAACTGAATGAGCCGAAATTCACATTATAGCACACTGAATGAGCCGAAATTCACCTTGTAGCACACTGAATGAGCCGACAGTCACATTGTAGCACACTGAATGAGCCGAAATTCACATTATAGCACACTGAATGAGCCAAAATTCACATTATAGCACACTGTATGAGCCGAAATTCACATTATAGCACGCAAGAATGAGCCGAAATTCACATTACAGCACGCAGAATGAGCCGAAATTCACATTGTAGCAAACTGAATGAGCCGAAATTCACATTATAGCACACTGAATGAGCCGAAATTCACCTTGTAGCACACTGAATGAGCCGACAGTCACATTGTAGCACACTGAATGAGCCGAAATTCACATTATAGCACACTGAATGAGCCGAAATTCACATTATAGCACACTGTATGAGCCGAAATTCACATTATAGCACGCAAGAATGAGCCGAAATTCACATTACAGCACGCAGAATGAGCCGAAATTCACATCATAGCACACTGAATGATCCTAAATGCACATCATAGCACGCAGAATGATCCGAAATGCACATTATAGCACGCAGAATGATCCTAAATGCACATTATAGCACACAGAATGATCCGAAATGCACATTATAGCACGCAGAATGATCCGAAATGCACATTATAGCACACTGAATGATCCTAAATGCACATCATAGCACGCAGAATGATCCGAAATGCACATTATAGCACGCAGAATGATCCTAAATGCACATTATAGCACACAGAATGATCCGAAATTCACATTATAGCACACTGAATGAGCCGAAATTCACATTATAGCACACTGTATGAGCCGAAATTCACATTATAGCACGCAAGAATGAGCCGAAAGTCACATTACAGCACGCAGAATGAGCCGAAATTCACATTACAGCACGCAGAATGAGCCGAAATTCACATCATAGCACACTGAATGATCCTAAATGCACATCATAGCACGCAGAATGATCCGAAATGCACATTATAGCACGCAGAATGATCCTAAATGCACATTATAGCACGCAGAATGATCCGAAATGCACATCATAGCACGCAGAATGATCCGAAATGCACATCATAGCACGCAGAATGATCCGAAATGCACATCATAGCACGCAGAATGATCCGAAATGCACATCATAGCACGCAGAATGATCCGAAATGCACATCATAGCACGCAGAATGATCCTAAATGCACATTATAGCACGCAGAATGATCCGAAATGCACATTATAGCACGCAGAATGATCCTAAATGCACATTATAGCACGCAGAATGATCCTAAATGCACATTATAGCACGCAGAATGATCCGAAATGCACATTATAGCACGCAGAATGATCCTAAATGCACATTATAGCACACAGAATGATCCGAAATGCACATTATAGCACGCAGAATGATCCGAAATGCACATTACAGCACGCAGAATGATCCTAAATGCACATTATAGCACGAAGAATGATCCTAAATGCACATCATAGCACGCAGAATGATCCTAAATGCACATCATAGCACACTGAATGATCCTAAATGCACATTATAGCACGCAGAATGATCCGAAATGCACATCATAGGCCCTCATTCCGAGTTGATCGCTCGCAAGCTGCTTTTAGCAGCATTGCACACGCTAAGCCCCCGCCCCCTGGGAGTGTATCTTAGCTTCTTAAAATTGCTAACGAAAGATTCTTAAAATTGCGATTACACACCTCTTAGCAGTTTCTGAGTAGCTCCAGACTTACTCGGCATCTGCGATCAGTTCAGTGCTTGTCGTTCCTGGTTTGACGTCACAAACACACCCAGCGTTCGCCCAGACACTCCCCCGTTTCTCCAGCCACTCCCGCATTTTTCCCAGAAACTGTAGCGTTTTTTTGCACACACCCATAAAACGGCCAGTTTCCGCCCAGTAACACCCACTTCCTGTCAATCACATTACGATCACCAGAACGATGAAAAAGCCGTGAGTAAAATTCCTAACTGCATAGCAAATTTACTTGGCGCAGTCGCACTGCGAACATTGCGCATGCGCGTTAGCGATTGATCGCTCCGTTGCGAAAAAAACAACAACGAGCGATCAACTCGGAATGACCCCCATAGCACGCAGAATGATCCGAAATTCACATCATAGCACACTGAATGATCCTAAATGCACATCATAGCACGCAGAATGATCCGAAATGCACATCATAGCACGCAGAATGATCCGAAATGCACATCATAGCACGCAGAATGATCCTAAATGCACATCATAGCACGCAGAATGATCCGAAATGCACATCATAGCACGCAGAATGATCCGAAATGCACATCATAGCACGCAAAATGATCCGAAATGCACATCATAGCACGCAGAATGATCCGAAATGCACATCATAGCACGCAGAATGATCCTAAATGCACATCATAGCACGCAGAATGATCCTAAATGCACATCATAGCACGCAGAATGATCCGAAATGCACATCATAGCACGCAGAATGATCCGAAATGCACATCATAGCACGCAGAATGATCCGAAATGCACATCATAGCACGCAGAATGATCCGAAATGCACATCATAGCACGCAGAATGATCCGAAATGCACATCATAGCACGCAGAATGATCCTAAATGCACATTATAGCACGCAGAATGATCCTAAATGCACATCATAGCACGCAGAATGATCCGAAATGCACATCATAGCACACTGAATGATCCTAAATGCACATTATAGCACGCAGAATGATCCTAAATGCACATTATAGCACACTGAATGATCCTAAATGCACATCATAGCACGCAGAATGATCCGAAATGCACATTATAGCACGCAGAATGATCCTAAATGCACATTATAGCACACAGAATGATCCGAAATTCACATTATAGCACACTGAATGAGCCGAAATTCACATTATAGCACACTGTATGAGCCGAAATTCACATTATAGCACGCAAAAATGAGCCGAAAGTCACATTACAGCACGCAGAATGAGCCGAAATTCACATTACAGCACGCAGAATGAGCCGAAATTCACATCATAGCACACTGAATGATCCTAAATGCACATCATAGCACGCAGAATGATCCGAAATGCACATTATAGCACGCAGAATGATCCTAAATGCACATTATAGCACGCAGAATGATCCGAAATGCACATCATAGCACGCAGAATGATCCGAAATGCACATCATAGCACGCAGAATGATCCGAAATGCACATCATAGCACGCAGAATGATCCTAAATGCACATCATAGCACGCAGAATGATCCGAAATGCACATCATAGCACACTGAATGATCCTAAATGCACATTATAGCACGCAGAATGATCCTAAATGCACATCATAGCACGCAGAATGATCCGAAATGCACATCATAGCACGCAGAATGATCCGAAATGCACATTATAGCACGCAGAATGATCCTAAATGCACATTATAGCACACAGAATGATCCGAAATGCACATTATAGCACGCAGAATGATCCGAAATGCACATTACAGCACGCAGAATGATCCTAAATGCACATTATAGCACGAAGAATGATCCTAAATGCACATCATAGCACGCAGAATGATCCTAAATGCACATCATAGCACACTGAATGATCCTAAATGCACATTATAGCACGCAGAATGATCCGAAATGCACATCATAGGCCCTCATTCCGAGTTGATCGCTCGCAAGCTGCTTTTAGCAGCATTGCACACGCTAAGCCCCCGCCCCCTGGGAGTGTATCTTAGCTTCTTAAAATTGCTAACGAAAGATTCTTAAAATTGCGATTACACACCTCTTAGCAGTTTCTGAGTAGCTCCAGACTTACTCGGCATCTGCGATCAGTTCAGTGCTTGTCGTTCCTGGTTTGACGTCACAAACACACCCAGCGTTCGCCCAGACACTCCCCCGTTTCTCCAGCCACTCCCGCATTTTTCCCAGAAACTGTAGCGTTTTTTTGCACACACCCATAAAACGGCCAGTTTCCGCCCAGTAACACCCACTTCCTGTCAATCACATTACGATCACCAGAACGATGAAAAAGCCGTGAGTAAAATTCCTAACTGCATAGCAAATTTACTTGGCGCAGTCGCACTGCGAACATTGCGCATGCGCGTTAGCGATTGATCGCTCCGTTGCGAAAAAAACAACAACGAGCGATCAACTCGGAATGACCCCCATAGCACGCAGAATGATCCGAAATTCACATCATAGCACACTGAATGATCCTAAATGCACATCATAGCACGCAGAATGATCCGAAATGCACATCATAGCACGCAGAATGATCCGAAATGCACATCATAGCACGCAGAATGATCCTAAATGCACATCATAGCACGCAGAATGATCCGAAATGCACATCATAGCACGCAGAATGATCCGAAATGCACATCATAGCACGCAAAATGATCCGAAATGCACATCATAGCACGCAGAATGATCCGAAATGCACATCATAGCACGCAGAATGATCCTAAATGCACATCATAGCACGCAGAATGATCCTAAATGCACATCATAGCACGCAGAATGATCCGAAATGCACATCATAGCACGCAGAATGATCCGAAATGCACATCATAGCACGCAGAATGATCCGAAATGCACATCATAGCACGCAGAATGATCCGAAATGCACATCATAGCACGCAGAATGATCCGAAATGCACATCATAGCACGCAGAATGATCCTAAATGCACATTATAGCACGCAGAATGATCCGAAATGCACATTATAGCACGCAGAATGATCCTAAATGCACATTATAGCACGCAGAATGATCCTAAATGCACATCATAGCACGCAGAATGATCCGAAATGCACATCATAGCACACTGAATGATCCTAAATGCACATTATAGCACGCAGAATGATCCTAAATGCACATCATAGCACGCAGAATGATCCGAAATGCACATCATAGCACACTGAATGATCCTAAATGCACATCATAGCACGCAGAATGATCCGAAATGCACATCATAGGCCCTCATTCCGAGTTGATCGTTCGCAAGCTGCTTTTAGCAGCATTGCACACGCTAAGCCCCCGCCCCCTGGGAGTGTATCTTAGCTTCTTAAAATTGCTAACGAAAGATTCTCAAAATTGCGATTACACACCTCTTAGCAGTTTCTGAGTAGCTCCAGACTTACTCGGCATCTGCGATCAGTTCAGTGCTTGTCGTTCCTGGTTTGACGTCACAAACACACCCAGCGTTCGCCCAGACACTCCCCCGTTTCTCCAGCCACTCCCGCATTTTTCCCAGAAACGGTAGCGTTTTTTTGCACACACCCATAAAACGGCCAGTTTCCGCCCAGTAACACCCACTTCCTGTCAATCACATTACGATCACCAGAACGATGAAAAAGCCGTGAGTAAAATTCCTAACTGCATAGCAAATTTACTTGGCGCAGTCGCACTGCGGACATTGCGCATGCGCGTTAGCGATTGATCGCTCCGTTGCGAAAAAAACAACAACGAGCGATCAACTCGGAATGACCCCCATAGCACGCAGAATGATCCGAAATTCACATCATAGCACACTGAATGATCCTAAATGCACATCATAGCACGCAGAATGATCCGAAATGCACATCATAGCACGCAGAATGATCCGAAATGCACATCATAGCACGCAGAATGATCCTAAATGCACATCATAGCACGCAGAATGATCCGAAATGCACATCATAGCACGCAGAATGATCCGAAATGCACATCATAGCACGCAGAATGATCCGAAATGCACATTATAGCACGCAGAATGATCAGAAATGCACATCATAGCACGCAGAATGATCCGAAATGCACATCATAGCACGCAGAATGATCCGAAATGCACATCATAGCACGCAGAATGATCCGAATTGCACATCATAGCACACTGAATGATCCTAAATGCACATCACAGCACGCAGAATGATCCGAAATGCACATCATAGCACGCAGAATGATCCGAAATGCACATCATAGCATGCAGAATGATCCTAAATGCACATTATAGCACACAGAATGATCCGAAATTCACATTATAGCACACTGAATGAGCCGAAATTCACATTATAGCACAGTGAATGAGGTGAAATGCACATTATAGCACAGTGAATGAGGTGAAATGCACATTCTAGCACAGTGAATGAGGCGAAATTCACACACACACACCTGACAGACACACACACACTCACACACACACCTGACAGTGAATGGAGGCCGGGTCCCGCCGCGGTATTGGGAACAGGGTGGAGAGCGGTGCAGCGCGGCGGGGGACGAGGAGAGAGAGAGCGTCCTGACGCGCGTACAGGGAGGAGGGGGCGTGGTAAAAACAGAGGCCGCTGTACGCGTGTCAGGACGCTCTCTCTCTCTCCCCTTCCCCCGCCGCACTGCACCGCTCTCCACACCGTTCCCACCACTGCAGCGGGACCCGGCCTCCATCCCGGTGCCGGTACATGTAGGGGGGGCGTTCGCCCTAATCGCCCCCCCGCTAAATCCGCCACTGGCTGCTGCATTGCAACACTTCGTCTACAGATTCAGACTCAGTCGCACACAGATATAAAAGTGTCACATACAGCATCAAATTAATCAGCGCAATCTTATGAAGCGGCTTGTCACATTGCATTGATACTAAGAGGCATGTTTGCGTGGAAAAGATGCTCGGCACAAGCCGAGTCGCATGGGACCTGGCACACCGAGAAGGGATGTTTGGTGCAACTGTAGCTATAGAGTATAAGGACACGTCTGTAGTTAGACAACTAAAGCAAGGGTCTTATTGTTTGTTTTCACCTCTGAGCAACCATCAAATAAACCTCTCTCCAAACGACAGGTGGCAGGTGCATGGAAGTAGTCATTACTTGATAGTGACCATGCCGACATTCATAATGTTGACACCACAATGTTACATTGTTGAGATTAGGGTGAGGTAATAGTGGGAGGGGAAGGGCTTCAGGTTAGAGATAGGGAAGAGATATTCACCAGAATTCTGGAGCAGCAGAGGTCTGGCCCAGGAGTGGCGGTCGCATTATCCCCGAGACCTGCTAGCCGCTGCAGCCATCAGGGACAATACATTTCATCACGGTCTACATGATGAATGTCAACATGGTCAACATCGACATTGTGATCATGTCAACGTCATGACTGTCACCATAACATAACACACTCGGTGTCACGATCCATAAAGGATCTGATCCCAAAATATGGTATTATTCAAATTGTACGTTGTATCAATGTACATTCTGTCTGACAAATATTCTTTCCTCCTGGTCAACAAGTTACAAGCCTGTAATTAACTATCTGGGGTCACAAGCCACCAACCATTTGGTCTAAGGAAATGTATATGTGCTCTTCACAGCAAAGGGCTATGTGTAAATTACACTTTTCTCCTCACAAATCCCGATTCAAGGGATAGGACAACGTCTTCAGAAGACCAGGGTGGTGGTGGTGGTGGCGGTGGCGGGATTACTTATAAGAGATTTCCTGCTAGGACTGGGCTGGTCAGGTACTGTAGCATGGGCACTACTGACAAACTATGGTGGATTCTCTGTAGCCCCTGCTTGTTTGACTGGAAAAACCCCTGGGTTATGAGCACACAGAGGACCTTCAGATACCTAGGCACGAACAACCCCTTCTGGTACTCAAAGGGTTAAAAATCCACAAGGGTGGGCACTTCTTTTTGAACCGAAAGGGCCACTGTGGTAAGTGTTATGTCCCTGAACCCCTTTGGTGGTGGCAATTACAGTGTCTGAAGTACCCCACAAATTACTGGCAGCGATTTTCAGGTTGATGTATCTGCAGAATCGGCCGGTCAACCGTGACGGCCGGTTTTCCGAGAATGATTAAAAACAAACTCAGATATGGAGACTGAAATGGACTGGAGCCTAGATCTTTGGAAATTGAAAACAGATTTTAAGATTTTGTATAACCAGGTATTAAAATAAAAAGTTACTATATCCAAAGCAAATGACTTGCTCTGTTGGTGATAAAAGCAGATCTGTAAGTGTGCAAAGTAGATGTAAAGTATGAAGGCTGTATTACTATTGATGGATGCAGGGGATTAGCATGCAAGTCTAAACACTATATCAAGCCGATACGGGATAGTGCACATTCTAGGTAGTATTTCTTTACCATACAGGGATATTTCAAATATATCCTTCATACATTTATGAAAGTAATGAAAACAGAAATATGATTGGTGACACTGCCTGATGTGATGTAAGCATAATGAACACTTGGCTGGCAATGTACAGTACCGCTGACAGCAGGGCTAAATGCTGTAAATGTTGTAGTTACTAAGAAATATATAGATGCTACTATTACATAACTATGTGACCAAAACAGGCCAGCTGCTCAGCACCTTTGGGGTAGCGAGAAAACCCTAATTTTCCTGCTTCCAACACATCAACTTCAGGAATTTAGGGGTCTATTCATGAAGCAGTGAAAAGAGTGGAGAAGTGAGCCAGTGGAGACGTTGCCCATGGCAACCAATCAATGCTGTGGTAACATTTATAAAGTGCATTCTATAAAATTATATGTAGCAGCTGATTGGTTGCCATAGGCAACTTCTCCACTAGCTCACTTCTCCACACTTTTCACTGCTTAATGAATAGACTTCTAACTGTTCACTCCTTGACGGATGTCATTGTAATGAGATCATCAATGTTATTTACTTCACCTGTCAGTGGCTTTAATGTTATGGCTGATCTTTGTATAAGCCTATTTTTATAAAATATGCTACATTATATAACACTCATGGTAACATTACAGTGACTACAGGGCTACCTTGAGATCTTTCGGATCCCCAGTGCCTAAGAAACCCATGACCATGTATGTGGGCGTGTGGCCACACTCCCATTCTGAACACCCCCTGTACATGTTGCACCACTGAAGGTACCAACACCACAGTCTTGTATCCGCTCCCATGGGAACTACTACAGCTATAACAAAGGCTGGAATGCAAATTAGTTGCATATTTTAGGAATTCTCACTCTGTGTGGAAGAAGTACAGAAACTTCCTAAGGAAAACAAGGGCTGTGATCCATCCTCTTTTTATACTGTATTAATGTCCACTATGGGTTTCTCAGAAACAAAATGGGTGAAAGTGTCATTTTCTTGGCCACTTGTGCTTACTGACAATTGTATTGCTTAACACTTTTATTTAATTCATCGGTATTCAAGGACACTTGTGATGTGCTATGAAATATGAATATACTGTACATACACTAGTTCAAAGGTAAAAATATATAAATTGTGTACCTATAACAGGAAACTACATTATGCTGCAGTCTGACAGGAGATGTACGAGTCTTACCTCCAAACAGTTTACAAATAGCAAGTAGACTTCTATGTTGTCCTCCAAAGTCAAAAGATTGCTTTCCTCCACTTTATTTAAATAGTCTTGTGCATATTGCTTTATATATTCAAAGCTGAAAGGAAACATTCAGATTTCATTCAAGACCATTCAGCATAAAGTAGGAATGCAAACGAGTAGCAAGATGGCGGACTCCATGCAAAATAAAGGTCTTTTTACCTATACTTTAAAAGCAGCTTCAGAATTACGGAACGTATCACTGGGGTTTTGTCCACAGCATCCTCAAATGGTGACAGAGACCGGGTAAAATGCTTAGACCCTGTATTTGGAAGGATGGGAAATTTGATAATTAGAAAAACAAATACAGTACCTAACTACACTGATAGCACATAACACTAAGATAAAATGACAATGTAGTTACCAATATTGCCAAAAAGAAGAGACAGCAGATGACGAATGACCTCCTCGGCAGGCGGGCTGCCGTCTTTGAAGCACATTGTGCAAATAATATCGACAAAAAACCCATTGCACAGTTTTCGAAACTGAGCATTTTTCTCTATGGAATCCCTTGAAACGACAATTGACGAGAAATGTCTTTCAGTTAATCTCATGTAACACCATAAAAATGAACAGTATAAGTGAGCATTTCAATTATGTAGACAAAACAATTACAGTGAAATACAATGTGCAGGAAAATAACTTTTGTGAGAGTATATAACAATGGAAAATATTTATTGCTCAAACTAAAACAAGGTGGGAAAAATCCATATACAGTATAACACATATATGGATACTTGTCTACTCTCCGGGAAGTTGCGGGAGACTCCTGAATTTGAAACCCCAGAAGAGTAGACGGTCCTCACGCATTCTGCTCACTTCCTTTCAAAGTAGGCGGTATGGCGAGGATGCCGTGAAATGTGGGTAAATGGGGAGTTGGAGGTCCAACGTGACATGTTTCTATGCAAATCATGGCATATTGACCCCGCCCATCACAATCAAACCACAGCTTTCCCAGTGAGGGAGCGAGGCTTAATGATGGGTAGTGATGAGCCCCGTCCCCACCTCCTGCTAGCAGTATATATCCTCTGGGCTTCTCCCAGAGGGGGGATCTGGAAAGTAGGCAAAATGCATATACAGATGTGTCCTTCTGCATCTTGCCTCAATATACCATGCAGCGGGAGATGCCTGGCCTGTGTGAGCTGACCAGTCCTGTGCAACTCCGTTAGTATCGGACATATTTTATTGCATCTTATACACCTTGCTATTCGAATGAGATGCACAAGCAGAGTCTGCTGATTAAAATGACATGCGGCATGCCTATATTCTGTGTGTGTCTGCATACGAAATGCTACATTACAGTATTTTCTAGTATTAATGTAATGTAGCATTTCGTATGCAGATACAGCCGTGATCGCACACAGAATATAGGCATGCCGCATATCATTTTAATCAGCATAAGCTGTTTGTGCATCCTATTGACATCAATTTCGTGAATAAGATGCACTGTTATGGAAAAAGTCACACGAAAACACGCTTACTGCTGCCGATTCACAACACGGCATGGTGTGACTACATGGGCTGTTTAATGTGCAGGGAGGCTAAATGTCAGTGGACACATCTGTATCTCCATAATTTTGGTAATTTGGGGGTATTAAAATCACACTTTTTATGCTGAAACTTAGAGATGAGCAGGTTCGGTTAGTCGACATCCGAACCCCCCCCCCCCCCCCCCCCGAATTTCACGTGGTCCGAGGCAGCCTCGGTTCTTCCCGCCTTACTTGCAAAACCCGAACGAGGCAAAATGTCATCATCCCGCTGTTGGATTCTCGCGAGATTCGGATTCCATATAAAGAGCCGCGCGTCGCCGCCATTTTCACTTGTGCATTGTAGATTGAGCGGAGAGGACGTGGCTACGTTCTCTGCCTGAATAGCCCAATATCAGCTCAATATCTGTGCCCAGTATCAGTGCTGAATTGTGGTGACCAGTATACTACAGTACAATTGTCCATTGCTGTATCTTGCTGCTCCGTGTCAGTTCTAGTATCCTCATCAGTGCTCAATATCTGTGCTGCATTGTGGTGACCAGTATATAGTAGTACAGTACAGTAGTCCATTTCTGTATCTTGCTGCTCAGTGTCAGTTCTAGTATCCTGAACAGTGCTCAATATCTGTGCTGCATTGTGGTGACCAGTATACAGTAGTCCATTGCTGTATCTTGCTGCTCCGTGTCAGTTCTAGTATCCTGAACAGTGCTCAGTATCAGTGCTGCATTGTGGTGACCAGTATATAGTAACATAGTAACATAGTATCTGAGGTTGAAAAAAGACAATTGTCCATCGAGTTCAACCTATTTGTGGTGTCCTCTGCATGATGATTTGACTAAATAGTAACTATAATGCATGACTATGCACCATACCCCTGGATATCCTTATCCAATAGGAATTTATCTAACCCATTCTTAAAGGTGTTGACAGATTCCGCCATTACAACTCCCTCGGGCAGGGAATTCCAAACACGTATTGTCCTTACCGTGAAAAAGCCTTTACGCCGTATTGCGCGGAATCTCCTCTCCTCTAACCTGAGCGAGTGTCCACGAGTCCTCTGTGTTGATCTAACCAAAAACAGGTCCCGCGCAAGCTCTGAGTATTGTCCCCTTATATATTTGTAGATGTTGATCATATCCCCTCTTAGTCTCCGCTTTTCCAATGTAAACATGCCTAGTCTTTCAAGCCTTTCCTTGTATTCCATCGTCTCCATGCCCTTAATTAGTTTGGTCGCCCTCCTTTGTACCTTTTCAAGCTCCAGGATATCCTTTTTGTAGTACGGTGCCCAGAACTGTACACAGTATTCAAAGGTGTGGCCTCACTAGTGATTTATATAATGGGAGTATAATACTCTCGTCCCTAGCATCAATACCCCGTTTTATGCATGCTAATATCTTATTAGCCTTCTTTGCTGCAGTCCTACTTTGGGTACTACTGCTTAGCTTGCTATCTATGTGGACACCTAAGTCCTTTTCCAGTACAGAATCCCCTAGTTTTACCCCATTTAGTAGTACAGTACAGTAGTCCATTGCTGTATCTTGCTGCTCAGTGTCAGTTCTAGTATCCTGAACAGTGCTCAATATCTGTGCTCAGTATTAGTGCTGCATTGTGGTGACCAGTATATAGTAGTACAGTACAGTAGTCCATTGCTGTATCTTGCTGCTCCGTGTCAGTTCTAGTATCCTCATCAGTGCTCAATATCTGTGCTCTGTATCAATGCTGCATTGTGGTGACCAGTATATAATACTACAGTACAGTAGTCCAGTGCTGTTCTCGCTGCCCAGTGTCAGTTCTAGTATCCTCATCAGTGCTCAGTATCACTACTCATTGTCTTGTGCTGCATCTTGCTGCTGTAGGGTGCTGTGGTAATGTCCTGTCACTGTGCATAGGTTATCATCATTCCAGTCACAGTGGTATCTGGTATCTGTCTAGTGGTATCTAATTCCAGACATTACTGCCGTCTAATTCCAGATATATTACTGGCATATAATTCCACACATTAAAAAATGGAGAACAAAAATGTGGAGGGTAAAATAGGGAAAGATAAAGATCCACTTCCACCTAGTGCTGAAGCTGCTGCCACTAGTCATGGCAGAGACGATGAAATGCCATCAACGTCGTCTGCCAAGGCCGATGCCCAATGTCATAGTAGAGAGCCAGTAAAATCCCAAACACAAAAGTTCAGTAAAATGACCCAAAAATCTAAATTAAAAGCGTCTGAGGAGAAGCGTAAACTTGTCAATATGCCATTTACGACACGGAATGGCAAGGAACGGCTAAGGCCCTCTCCTATGTTCCTCATGACTAGTGGGTCAGCTTCACATGCAGATGGAAGCACTCATCCTCACGCTAGAAAAATGAAAAGAGTTCAGCTGGCAAAAGCACAGCAAAGAACTGTGCGTTCTTCTAAATCACAAATCCCCAAGGAGAGTCCAATTGTGTCGGTTGCGATGCCTGACCTTCCCAACACTGGACGGGAAGAGGTGGCTCCTTCCACCATTTGCACGCCCGCTGCAAGTGCTGGAAGGAGCACCCACAGTCCAGTTCCTGATAGTCAAATTGAAGATGTCACTGCTGAAGTACACCAGGATGAGGATATGGGTGTTGCTGGCGCTGAGGAGGAAATTGACAAGGAGGATTCTGATGGAGAGGTGGTTTGTTTAAGTCAGACACCTGGGGAGACACCTGTTGTCCGTGGGATGAATTAGGCCATTGACATGCCTGGTCAAAATACAAAAAAATTCACCTCTTCGGTGTGGAATTATTTCAACAGAAATACGGACAACTGGTGTCACGCCGTGTGTTGCCTTTGTCAAGCTGTAATAAGTAGGGGTAAGGACGTTAACCACCTAGGAACATCCTCCCTTATACTTCACCTGGAGCGCATTTATCAGAAGTCATTGACAAGTTCAAAAACTTTGGGTGACAGCGGAAGCAGTCCACTGACAACTAAATCCCTTCTTCCTCTTGTACCCAAGCTCCTGCAAACCACCCCACCAACTCCCTCGGTGTCAGGAACGCCAATAGTCCTGCAGACCATGTCACTGACAAGTCTGACGAGTCCTCTCCTAACTGGGATTCCTCCGATGGATCCTTGAGTGTAACGCCTACTGCTGCTGGCGCTGCTGTTGTTGCTGCTGGGAGTAGATCGTCATCCCAGAGGGTAAGTCGGAAGACCACTTGTACTACTTCCAGTAAGCAATTGACTGTCCAACAGTCCTTTGCGAGGAAGATGAAATATCACAGCAGTCATCCTGTTGCAAAGCGGATAACTCAGGCCTTGACAACTATGTTGGTGTTAGACGTGCGTCCGGTATCTGCGGTTAGTTCACAGGGACTTAGAGAATTGCTTGAGGTAGTGTGTACCCGGTACCAAATACCATCTAGTTTCCACTTCTCTAGGCGAGCGATACCGAGAATGTACACAGACGTCAGAAAAAGAGTCACCAGTGTCCTAAAAAATGCAGTTGTACCCAATGTCTACTTCACCACGGACATGTGGACAAGTGGAGCAGGGCAGACTAAGGACTATATGACTGTGACAGCCCACTGGGTAGATGTATTGCCTACCGCAGCAACAACAGCAGCGGCGGCACCAGTAGCGGCATCTTGCAAACGCCAACTCGTTCCTAGGCAGGTTACGCTTTGTATCACCGCTTTCCATAAGAGGCACACAGCTGACAACCTCTTACGGAAACTGAGGAACATCATCGCAGATTGGCTTACCCCAATTGGACTCTCCTGGGGATTTGTGACATCGGACAACGCCACTAATCTTGTGCGTGCATTACATGTGGGCAAATTCCAGCACGTCCCATGTTTTGCACATACAATGAATTTTGTGGTGCAGAATTTTTTTAAAAACGACAGGGGCATGCAAGAGATGCTGTCGGTGGCCTGAAGAATTGCGGGCCACTTTCGGCTTTCAGCCACTGCGTGCCGAAGACTGGAGCACCAGCAAACACTCCTGAACATGCCATTGCCATCAGCTGAAGCAAGAGGTGGTAACGAGGTGGAATTCAACCCTCTATATGCTTCAGAGGATGGAGGAGCAGCAAAAGGCCATTCAAGCCTATACATCTGCCTACGATATAGGCAAAGGAGGGGGAATGCACCTGACTCAAGCGCAGTGGAGAATGATTTCAACGTTGTGCAAGGTTCTGCAACCCTTTGAACTTGCCACACGTGATGTCAGTTCAGACACTGCCAGCCTGAATCAGGTCATCAGGCTTTTGCAGAAGCAGCTGGAGAGATTGAAGGAGCTAAAACGGAGCGATTCCGCTAGGCATGTGGGACTTGTCGAGTGACCCTTAATTCGCTTAACCAGGACTCACGGGTGGTCAATCTATTGAAATCAGAGCACTACATTTTGACCACTGTGCTCAATCCTAGGTTTAAAGCCTACGTTGTATCTCTCTTTCCGGCAGACACAAGTCTGCAGATGTTCAAAGACCTGCTGGGGAGACAATTGTCAAGTCAAGCGGAACGTGACCAGTCAACAGCTCCTCCTTCATTTTCTCCCGCCACTGGAGCTGCCAGGAAAAGGATAAAATTTCCAAACCCACCCGCTGGCGGTGATGCAGGGCAGTCAGGAGCGATAGCTGACATCTGGTCTGGACTGAAGGACCTGCCAACGATTACTGACATGTCGTCTACTGTCACTGCATATGATTCTGTCACCATTGAAAGAATGGTGGAGGATTATATGCGTGACAGCATCACTGTAGGAATGTTAGACAGTCTGTACATATACTGGCAGGAAAAAGAGGCAATTTGGAGGCCCTTGCAACAAACTGGCTTTATTTTACCTAAGTTGCCCCCCCTCCAGTGTGTACTCCGAAAGAGTGTTTAGTGCAGCCGGTAACCTTGTCAGCGATTGGCGTAGGAGGTTACTTCCAGAAAATGTGGAGAAGATGATGTTCATCAAAAATAAGAATTTACTTACCGATAATTCTATTTCTCGTAGTCCGTAGTGGATGCTGGGAACTCCGTAAGGACCATGGGGAATAGCGGCTCCGCAGGAGACTGGGCACAAAAAGAAAGCTTTAGGACTACCTGGTGTGCACTGGCTCCTCCCCCTATGACCCTCCTCCAAGCCTCAGTTAGGATACTGTGCCCGGACGAGCGTACACAATAAGGAAGGATTTTTGAATCCCGGGTAAGACTCATACCAGCCACACCAATCACACCGTACAACTTGTGATACAAAACCCAGTTAACAGCATGATAACAGAGGAGCCTCTGAATAGATGGCTCACAACAAGAACCCGATTAGTTAACAATAACTATGTACAAGTATTGCAGACAATCCGCACTTGGGATGGGCGCCCAGCATCCACTACGGACTACGAGAAATAGAATTATCGGTAAGTAAATTCTTATTTTCTCTGACGTCCTAGTGGATGCTGGGAACTCCGTAAGGACCATGGGGATTATACCAAAGCTCCCAAACGGGCGGGAGAGTGCGGATGACTCTGCAGCACCGAATGAGAAAACTCAAGGTCCTCCTCAGCCAGAGTGTCAAATTTGTAAAATTTTACAAAGGTATTTGACCCTGACCAAGTAGCAGCTCGGCAAAGTTGTAAAGCCGAGACCCCTCGGGCAGCCGCCCAGGATGAGCCCACCTTCCTTGTGGAGTGGGCTTTTACAGATTTTGGCTGTGGCAGGCCTGCCACAGAATGCGCAAGCTGAATTGTATTACAAATCCAGCGAGCAATAGTCTGCTTAGAAGCAGGAGCACCCAGCTTGTTGGGTGCGTACAGGATAAACAGCGAGTCAGATTTTCTGACTCCAGCAGTCCTGGAAATATATATTTTCAGGGCCCTGACAACGTCTAGCAACTTGGAGTCCTCCAAGTCCCTAGTAGCCGCAGGCACCACAATAGGCTGGTTCAGGTGAAACGCTGACACCACCTTAGGGAGAAACTGAGGACGAGTCCTCAATTCCGCCCTGTCCGAATGGAAAATCAGATAAGGGCTTTTACAGGATAAAGCCGCCAATTCCGACACGCGCCTGGCCGAAGCCAGGGCCAACAGCATGACCACTTTCCACGTGAGATATTTTAAATCCACAGATTTAAGTGGGTTAAACCAATGTGATTTTAGGAACCCCAAAACTACATTGAGATCCCAAGGTGCCACTGGAGGCACAAAAGGAGGCTGTATATGCAGCACCCCCTTGACAAACGTCTGAACTTCAGGAACTGAAGCCAGTTCTTTCTGGAAGAAAATCGACAGGGCCGAAATCTGAACCTTAATGGATCCCAATTTGAGGCCCATAGACACTCCTGTTAGCAGGAAATGCAGGAATCGACCCAGTTGAAATTCCTCCGTCGGGGCCTTCCTGGCCTCGCACCACGCAACATATTTTCGCCAAATGCGGTGATAATGCTTTGCGGTTACATCCTTTCTGGCTTTTATCAAAGTAGGGATGACTTCTTCTGGAATGCCTTTTTCCTTCAGGATCCGGCGTTCAACCGCCATGCCGTCAAACGCAGCTGCGGTAAGTCTTGGAACAGACAGGGTCCCTGCTGGAGCAGGTCCCTTCTTAGAGGTAGAGGCCACGGGTCCTCTGTGAGCATCTCTTGAAGTTCCGGGTACCAAGTCCTTCTTGGCCAATCCGGAGCCACGAGTATAGTTCTTACTCCTCTCCGTCTTATAATTCTCAGTACCTTGGGTATGAGCGGCAGAGGAGGGAACACATAAACCGACTGGTACACCCACGGCGTTACCAGGGCGTCCACAGCTATCGCCTGAGGGTCCCTTGACCTGGCGCAATAACTTTTTAGTTTTTTGTTGAGGCGGGACGCCATCATGTCCACCTTTGGTTTTTCCCAACGGCTTACAATCATGTGGAAAACCTCCTGGTGAAGTCCCCCCTCTCCCGGGTGGAGGTCGTGTCTGCTGAGGAAGTCTGCTTCCCAGTTGTCCACTCCCGGAATAAACACTGCTGACAATGCTATCACATGATTTTCCGCCCATCGGAGAATCCTTGCAGCTTCTGCCATTGCCCTCCTGCTTCTTGTGCCGCCCTGTCTGTTTATGTGGGCGACCGCCGTGATGTTGTCCGACTGGATCAACACCGGCTGGTCCTGAAGCAGAGGTCTCGCTTGGCTTAGGGCATTGTAAATGGCCCTTAGCTCCAGGATATTTATGTGAAGTGAGGTCTCCAGGTTTGACCACACTCCCTGGAAATTTCTTCCCTGTGTGACTGCTCCCCAGCCTCGAAGGCTGGCATCCGTGGTCACCAGGACCCAGTCCTGAATGCCGAATCTGCGGCCCTCTAAAAGATGGGCACTCTGCAACCACCACAGGAGAGACACCCTTGTCCTTGGTGACAGGGTTATCCTCTGATGCATCTGAAGATGCGATCCGGACCATTTGTCCAGCAGGTCCCACTGGAAAGTTCTTGCGTGGAATCTGCCGAATGGAATTGCTTCGTAAGAAGCCACCATTTTTCCCAGGACCCTTGTGCATTGATGCACCGATACTTGACCTGGTTTTAGGAGGTTTCTGACTAGATCGGATAACTCCCTGGCTTTCTCCTCCGGGAGAAATACCTTTTTCTGGACTGTGTCCAGAATCATCCCTAGGAACAGAAGACGTGTCGTCGGGATCAGCTGCGATTTTGGAATATTGAGAATCCAACCGTGCTGTCGTAACACTTCTTGAGATAGTGCTACCCCGACTACCAACTGTTCCCTGGATCTCGCCCTTTTCTGTACCACAAACCTGAGGTACCCTTGGTGAGAAGGGTAAATTGGGACATGCAGGTAAGCATCCTTGATGTCCAGAGACACCATATAATCCCCTTCCTCCAGGCTCGAGATAACCGCTCTGAGTGACTCCATCTTGAATTTGAACTTCTTTATGTAAGTGTTCAATGACTTTAGATTTAAAATGGGTCTCACCTAGCCGTCCGGCTTCGGTACCACAAACATTGTGGAATAATACCCCTTTCCTTGTTGCAGGAGGGGTACCTTGATTATCACCTGCTGGGAATACAGCTTGTGGATAGCTTCTAATACCGCCTCCCTGTCGGAAGGAGTCGTCGGTAAGGCAGACTTTAGGAAACGGCGAGGGGGAGACGTCTCGAATTCCAATTTGTACCCCTGAGATACTACCTGAAGGATCCAGGGATCTACTTGTGAGCGAGCCCACTGTGCGCTGAAATTCTTGAGACGAGCCCCCACCGTACCTGAGTCCGCCTGTAGAGCCCCAGCGTCATGCTGAGGACTTGGCGGAAGCGGGGGAGGACTTCTGTTCCTGGGAACTGGCTGTTTGCTGCAGCCTTTTTCCTCTCCCTCTGCCACGGGGCAGAAAAGAGGAGCCTTTTGCCCGCTTGCCCTTATGGGGCCGAAAGGACTGCGCATGATAATACGATGTCTTCTTTTGCTGAGAGGCGACCTGGGGTAAAAACGTGGATTTCCCAGCAGTTGCCGTGGAAACCAGGTCCGACAGACCTACCCCAAATAACTCCTCCCCTTTATAAGGCAATACTTCCATATGCCTTTTAGAATCGGCATCACCTGACCACTGCCGAGTCCATAACCCCTTCTGGCGGAAATGGACATAGCACTTACTCGTGATGCCAGTCGGCAAATATCCCTCTGTGCATCACGCATGTATAAAAATGCATCTTTTAAATGCTCTACAGTCAGTAATATACTGTCCCTATCCAGGGTATCAATATTGTCTGTCAGGGAGTCTGACCAAGCCACCCCAGCACTGCACATCCATGCTGAGGCGATTGCTGGTCGCAGTATAACACCAGTGTGTGTGTATATACACTTCAGGATAGTCTCCTGCTTTCTGTCAGCAGGATCCTTAAGGGCGGCCGTATCCGGAGACGGTAGTGCCACCTGTTTGGACAAGCGTGTGAGCGCTTTATCTACCCTAGGGGGAGTTTCCCAACGCGCCCTATCCTCTGGCGGGAAAGGGTACATTGCCAATAACTTCCTAGGAATTATTTGTTTTTTATCAGGAGAAACCCACGCTTCATCACACACTTCATTTAATTCCTCAGATGCAGGAAAAACTACAGGTAGTTTTTTCTCACCAAACATAATACCCTTTTTAGTGGTACCTGTGGTATTATCAGAAATGTGTAAAACATTTTTCATTGCCTCAATCATGTAACGTGTGGCCCTACTGGAAGTTACATTTGTCTCCTCGTCGTCGACACTGGAGTCAGTATCCGTGTCGACGTCTGTATCTGCCATCTGAGGTAGCGGGCGTTTTAGAGCCCCTGATGGCCTTTGAGACGCCTGGACAGGCACACGCTGAGAAGCCGGCTGTCCCATGTCATCAAACTTCTTATGTAAAGAGTTGACACTTTCACGTAATTCCTTCCATAAGCCCATCCACTCAGGTGTCGACCCCCTAGGGGGTGACATCTCCACTACAGGCAATTGCTCCGCCTCCACATCATTTTCCTCTTCATACATGTCGACACAGCCGTACCGACACACAGCACACACACCGGGAATGCTCTGATAGAGGACAGGACCCCACTAGCCCTTTGGGGAGACAGAGGGAGAGTATGCCAGCACACACCAGAGCGCTATATATACACAGGGATATCACTATAAAATGTGCTTTTCCCTTATAGCTGCTGTTATCTGTAATACTGCGCCTAATTAGTGCCCCCCCTCTCTTTGTTACCCTTTTCTGTAGTGCAGGACTGCAGGGGAGAGTCAGGGAGACGTCCTTCCAGCGGAGCTGTGAGGGAAAATGGCGCCAGTGTGCTGAGAGAGATAGCTCCGCCCCCTTTTCGGCGGACTTTTCTCCCGCTTTTTTGTAAAATCTGGCAGGGGTTAATGTACATCCATATAGCCCTGGGGGCTATATGTGATGTATTTTTGCCAGCCAAGGTGTTAATATTGCTGCTCAGGGCGCCCCCCCCCAGCGCCCTGCACCCATCAGTGACCGCAGTGTGAGGTGTGCATGAGGAGCAATGGCGCACAGCTGCAGTGCTGTGCGCTACCTTGATGAAGACTGATGTCTTCTGCCGCCGATTTTCCGGACTCTTCTTGCTTCTGGCTCTGTAAGGGGGCCGGCGGCGCGACTCTGGGACCAGACTCCGAGGCTGGGCCTGTGTTCGATCCCTCTGGAGCTAATGGTGTCCAGTAGCCTAAGAAGCCCAAGCTGGCTGCAAGCAGGCAGGTTCGCTTCTTCTCCCCTTAGTCCCTCGATGCAGTGAAGAACAGCAGGAAAAAGGTCTAGCGCTCATGGGTTCATACCATCAATCCAAAAAACAGATTCAGAGCCGGCAAATATATATATTAAAAAACAATTTGTTTTTATTTATACTTATAATGACATCTGTAAATATTATGGTTTTTAAATATACTTTATGTAATAAATTAGTACAATAAGTTAATATTACTTGCTGGCCAGCAGTTGTATTATTTGGCAAAAGAAACTCTGCTTCCCTCTGAGGGGAGTATTGTAATACAGAGATTGTATTTGTAACACTGTCAGTGTTGGCAACTTTGTATCAGTTCATATAATAACTGTTGCACACGAGTATTATAGTGGCTGCAGACGGAGTTTAAGTATCCAATTACCTCCTTTGGAGATTCAGTGGTGTGGTCCTTCCCCGTTCTGCCGAGCGTCCTCGGCAATATGAGTATGTCTACGGGGGTTGCCTTTTGTTGTCACCTGCTGTAAGTTTTTCCACGTGAGGATGGATGTGATGCCGTTCTGCTGATGGAGCCACTTGTTCAGGTCGGAAGCGGCGAGGCTCGTAGCGGGATGGACAGATGGCAAAGTCCTGTTGTGTTCCCGTTCTATTGAGAAGTACACTGCACCGCCTCCGTACTGGCCAAATTCCACTGCTGCAGCAACAAGACTGGTGGGCGGAGACTGACGCGTTTCGTCACGGAAGCACGTGACTTTTTCAAAAAAAATGGAATTTGGCCAGTACGGAGGCGGTGCAGTGTACTTCTCAATAGAGAATACTTAAACTCCGTCTGCAGCCACTATAATACTCGTGTGCAACAGTTATTATATGAACTGATACAAAGTTGCCAACACTGACAGTGTTACAAATACAATCTCTGTATTACAATACTCCCCTCAGAGGGAAGCAGAGTTTCTTTTGCCAAATAATACAACTGCTGGCCAGCAAGTAATATTAACTTATTGTACTAATTTATTACATAAAGTATATTTAAAAACCATAATATTTACAGATGTCATTATAAGTATAAATAAAAACAAATTGTTTTTTAATATATATATTTGCCGGCTCTGAATCTGTTTTTTGGATTGATGGTATGAACCCATGAGCGCTAGACCTTTTTCCTGCTGTTCTTTACTGTACAAATTAGGGGTGTATACAGCCCCTTGAGTCAAGCGAACGTGGGTTCAACCACTAAATCTAAGGACTAATAATTTATTCTATACCGACACAGGCGCTCCATATATTTTCTTCCCCTCGATGCAGTGAGCCTGTTGCCAGCAGGTCTCACTGAAAATAAAAAACCTAAAACTTACTTTTTTCTAAGAAGCTCAGGAGAGCCCCCTAGATTGCACCCTGCTCGGTCGGGCACAAAAATCTAACTGAGGCTTGGAGGAGGGTCATAGGGGGAGGAGCCAGTGCACACCAGGTAGTCCTAAAGCTTTCTTTTTGTGCCCAGTCTCCTGCGGAGCCGCTATTCCCCATGGTCCTTACGGAGTTCCCAGCATCCACTAGGACGTCAGAGAAATGAATTATAATCAATTCCTCCGTGGAGACATTTACCAGCAATTGCCTCCAGAAAGTACACAGGGAATTGTGATGGTGGATTACAGTGGGGACGAATTAATACTCTGTGAGGAGGGGGATGTACACAGTGAAAGGGGTGAGGAATCGGACGATGAGGAGGAGGTGGACATCCTGCCTCTGTAGAGCCAGTTTGTGCAAGATTGATTGCTTCTTTTTTGGTGTGGGCCCAAACCAACCAGTCATTTCAGCCACAGTCGTGTGGCAGACCCTGTCGCTGAAATGATGGGTTTGTTAAAGTGTGAATGTCCTGTTTATACAACATAAGGGTGGGTGGGAGGGCCCAAGGACAATTCCATCTTGCACATCCTTTTATTTATTTATTTATCTTTGCATCATGTGCTGTTTGGGGACTATTTTTATAAGTGCCAACACTGCAGTGCCACTCCTAGATGGGCCAGGTGTTTGTGCCGCCCACTTGGGTCGCTTAGCTTAGTCATCCAGCGACCTCGGTGCAAATTTTAGGACTAAAAATAATATTGTGAGGTGTTCAGAATAGACTGGAAATGAGTGGAAATTATGGTTATTGAGGTTAATAATACTATAGGATCAAAATTACCCCCAAATTCTATGATTTAAGCTGACAAACCCGAATCCAACAAAAATTCTTAAGGGAGGTTTTGCCAAAATGCGTCCGAATCCAAAACACAACCGAGGAACCAAAACCAAAACCCGAAAAATGCCCGCTGCACATCTCTACTGAAAATATAAAGAGCAGAGTGGCTTTTTGGTGAATGTTAAAAAGGTCTATGGAAATAAAGTTCCTATATATGAACAGAATAGGTGGCTAATTACCAGTTCCACTTTGCACAGGAATCGCTACCCATGGTGGAGTGTTCAAGTAGTGCCAAGTGTCTCGCGTCATATGGCACAAACTGCTATGGTAATGAGGACCATCTGTAGTAGAGATGAGCGGGTTCGGTTTTACTCGGATTTACCCGAATCTCCTTATTGGCTATCAGACGTCATGTGTTTTGGATAGCCAACAAGAAAAATCCAGAAAATAAGAAATGGCGATAATTCTGGCGCAAAGAACAGAGTAAATCCGAACCCGCTCATCTCTAATCTGTAGTAGGACAATATGCATGCACACGTTCTTGTCTTCTTTATTGTGTATACATTGTGACTGACTCATGTATAGAAGCATAAAGTGTACAAATAAATGGAAGATTACCGCATTTCCTTGGACACAGCAATAGTGAATGCGTCTGGCAGCTGGGCATTGCACAATGGACAAATCTTTTTACCAGTATCTAGCCATTGCTTTAGACATGACTGGCAGTAAACATGGTCGCAGGCAAGGCACACTGGCTCATGTGGCTCCCCTCGGCAGATTGCGCATACTTGCATTCCAAACCTATAAAGAAGACATAATATTCAAAACAGTAAAGATAATATTTTCTAACAGTCAATAGATAGTAACACTAGTGTGGCTGCATCACCCTTCCCCCACACACGTGCCGTGGGAGAGGACTGCATGTATGTCCCATATTGGCATTTTACATAAATGTGAAATGCATTATGTGTTTGAAGGTGTTGAAGGTGCCTCTTCTATACATCCCTAGGGAAATGTGTTACTTCTAATGGTCACTGCATGTCTGAGTAGAAATGCGCTATATCAGTGGTTCCCGAACTCGGTCCTCAAGACACCCCAAGACCGGGAACACACTAGGACGATATTGGGACTATTTGTCGTATTGGAACGACAAATCGTCTACATCATCTAGTGCAGTGGTTCTCAAACTCGGTCCTCAGGACCCCACACGGTTCACGTTTTCCATGTCACACAGCAAGTGCACTGTTTATCACCAACTGCCACATTTTAAAAATCTACAGGTGCCCTGCAAAACATGAACCGTGTGGGGTCCTGAGGGCAGAGTTTGAGAACCTGTGATCTAGTGTGCACCCTCAATTGTGCGCTCCCGTGGCTCGCTTACACAATCGTTTGGTTGACCGCGCTGCACAGTCAATCAAACGTTATCGTCTGTGCGGCTATCCATATTATTGAAGTATGGAACGAGAGATTATACCATTGTTCATGAAATTGTGTAATGTGTACCAGAAATTTGCGATGGTTTGGGTCAAAGGGAAATCACCTCGACCATCGGCATGATTGCCAGTTGTCCTCATGTGAACCCGGCCTAACAGTCCAGGTTTTAAAGTTCTCCATGGCTCAGCACGGATGCTTAAATCAGGGACTAAGGTACTAATTGAGTTACCTGTGGCCAAGCATGAATATACTTGAAACCTGGACTGTTAGGGTGCCCAGAGGACAGAGTTTGGGGACATTGCACTACGCAGTTGTTTAACTGCTTAAACACAGGCCCATATTTATAAACACTTGGAGACTGCTAAATTGCACAGTGATAAAGTACCAGCCAATCAGCTCCTAACTGTCATTTTTAAAACACAGCCTGTAACATGGCAGTTGAGAGCTGGTCGGCTGGTACTTTATCACCGTGCTATTTTTCACTTTCCAAGGCTTGATAAATCTGGGCCAGAATTACTCTGGTGGGATCAGAAGATCTAGAGGTGTTGTGCTGATGATATGATTATTGTAATTGAGAACCAGAGCACTGTGGTGCCATAGGGTTCCCTAACCCTAATGGTCCAGTAGAGAGACTGCGGTAGCTTCCACAGAGCACTGGTACCACAGCAGTCCCACCGAGGAGATACTGGATGGTTTCACAGCAGTCCCAGGAGGCAAAGCATTACACTAGAACCCAGAGGGCTCCTGTAGTGGCAGAAGGATAAATTAATTTTGGCATGGAGAAAGTACTAGGCTCTATGGAAGGGATCCTGGAACTTATTTTTGGTGGGGGGACTTAAAAATAGATACCTCAACCCAGACAAACAGTAGTGGCACCCAGGTAAAGAGCTATTTTGTCTTTAATAGCTCTTTTAAGCGTGATTAATGACCAAAAAGCATTACTAGTCTGAAATGTCTGGTGATATTCCAGCAATATTGCTGCATCTGCTGTGTGACCAATAGAACAGTCTTGTGTTGAGCCAAGCATTCTGAGAAAACGCTCTGTCCTGGTCCCACCTGTCCTGATGGAAAAATAGGATTTTGGTACTTACCAGGTAAATCCTTTTATTTGAATCCATAGGGGGCACTGGAGTACTCTTGGGATATGGACGGTGTTAGCAAGGACTGGGCACTGAATATTCTAATTTCAGTAACTCTCCTCCCCTCCATACTCCCCGACTACCTCAGTGTTTTTTCTTGAGGCGAACAGGATAGAGAGAATGAACAATGGAGAATTACCTATAATATTATAACATAACGGACAACCATAAAGTTGACACATAACGTAACTGACAACTAACCAGTTGACACCATAACCGATAAATCGGTGAGAATGTGTTACCATAAGATCCCCTGAACTTACCACAACCAGGTAAAACTGCTCTGGGTGGGCGTCCAGTGCCCCCTATGGATTCAAAGAAAAGGATTTACCTGGTAAGTACCAAAATCCTATTTTCTTTTTCATCCACTAGGGGTCACTGGAGTACTCTTGGGACGTACCAAAGCTTCCCCCGTGGGCGGGAGAGCTGTTTGGCACCTGGAACAACTAGGCGGCCAAAGCTAGATGCTGATGCCGCAAACGTATTAACTTGTAAAAGCGCACAAACGTGTGCACTGATGACTATGTAGCCGCACGGCAATTCTGCGTCGTAGAAGCCCCACGACCAGCTGCCCATGAAGTTTCCACAGAACGTGTGGAAAGAGCTGTTACCGATGTAGGCGGCTGTAACCTAGCATGAAGGTAAGCCTGACGTATGGTCAGTATAATCCATCTGGATAAGCTCTGCTTAGAAGCTGGCCAACCCATCTTGGCAGCATCATAGAGAACAAACAACGTATCCGTCTTACAAACTGTAGACGTTCGGGATACATAAACGCGTAATGCGCGTACCACATCCAGAGTTCCAGACTGTCCTGTTAACACAGGAACTACTATTGGTTGATTGATGTGAAAAGATGACACTACCTTTGGTAAGAAAGCGGGATTCGTACGAAGCTCCGCTCTGTCATCATGAAACACTAAAAACAGTGGCTTGCATACCAATGCACCCAAATCTGAAACACGCCTTGCCGAAGCTAAGGCTAGGAGAAAAAATCGTTTTCCAAGTGAGAAACTTAACATCCACTTGTTGTAAGGGTTCAAAATATGAAGACTGTAAGAAATCTAAAACCAGATTCAAGTCCCATGGCGCTGTAGGTGGAATGAATGGAGGCTGTACTCTGAGTACACCTTGCAGAAAAGGTGTGTGAGACGGCAATAGAGCCAATCTTCTTTGAAAGTAAATTGACAAAGCAGATACCTGCACCTTTAGTGTAGATAAACGCAGTCCTCCATCTAACCCCGTTTGTAGAAATAACAAAAGACGGGATAACTTGAAAGATGATGTCGGAAACTTCCAAGCTTCACACCAACCTATATAGGCACGCCAAATTCTGTAATAATGAGCTGTCGTAACTGGATTTCTAGCACGTAACATGGTTGTTATAACCGATAGTGGAATGCACTCTCTTCTTAAGAGGGCGGTCTCAACAGCCACCCCTTCAAACGCATCCGCGCTAAATCGGGGTAAAGGAATGGACCCTGTCGTAACAGGTCCGGACGTAACGGAAGCGGCCAAGGATCGTCTGCGAGTAAGCAACAGAGAGAGCAGCGTAAACGGTGGAAACAGATACCCGAGGCTGTACGGCCACGCAATCGTGAGAGCATCCACTGCCACTGCCTTTGGATCTCGCATTCTGGACACATACTGGCTTTTGGTGATTGTGGCGAGACGTTATCAGGTCGACTTGAGGGTAACCCCACCTACCTCTGGACCAACATGTGAAACACTTCTGGATTTAATGCCCATTCTCCTGGATGAAAATCCCGATGGCTGAGATCATCCGCCTCCCAGTTGTCCATTCTCGTAATGAACACTACCGCCAATATCACTTGGTGATGTTCGGCCCAATTGAGGATTCGAGCTACTTCCCGCATTGCCATGCGGCTTCTCTTTCCCCTTTGTTTATTGACGTACGCGACCGCCATTGCGGTGTCTGACTGCACTTGGACCGTCTGAGACCGAAGCAAGTGCACTACTTGTCGTAGCACATTGTAAATTGGTCGGAGTTCTAGGACATTTATAGACCGCAATCTGTCGTGATCCTCCCAGAGACCCTGGAGCTGACAATTTTGAACTACAGCTCCCCAACCTCTGAGACTCGCGCCTGTGATTAGCACTATCCAATTCCAGACGCCTAACCGAGTTCCTGCGGTTAGATTGTGTACTTGGAGCCACCAGAGTACAGAAACTCTGGCCCGTGGAGACAACCTCACCCTCTAGTGAAACTGCAGATGCGAGGCCGACCACTGTGCGAGCACATGCAGTTGAAAAGGAAGTGAGTGAAATCTTCCGAACAGAAGCGCTTTGAAAGCCGCCACTATTGTGCCTAACAGGCGAATGCACAAACATACCGAGGCTTAAGCACTAATCATACCAGATGACGAATAGTCTGTACTTTCTGTTCTGGTAGACAAATTCCTCGATCTACCGTATCGAGAATCATTCCTAGGAAATGAAGTTGTTGAGACGGAATCCGATGTGAGTTCTTGAACATGACAAACCAACCGTGCTGAACCAGCACATTGTACCTTAGCAACGCATGTTGAAGGCACATTTGGTTGAGACGGAGCTTTGATGAGCAAATCGTCTAAGTACGGAACTATTATCACTTACAGGAATATGAGATGAGCCATCAAAACATACATCACTTTGGTGAATACCCTAAGCGCTGACGAGATGGCAAACGGTAGAGCCTGAAACTGATAATGGATCTGCCGTATTGCAAACGCAAGAACCTCTGAAGAGGTGGCCAAATCGGAATGTGTTAGTACGCATCCTCGAGATCCAGCGCAATCATGAATTCCTGTGGCTCTAAACCTGCAAGTACTGTCCACAGAGATTCCATCTTGAATCTGTAGTAAGTATGCAATATTAGCCTGACCAAGCCATCCGGCTTTGGTACCACAACAGACTGGAATAATAACCGTGACCTTGTTGGTGTACAGGGACCGGAATCAAAACTGCTGACTCCAGCAGAGAGTGAATGGCAATTTACCGAACCGCCCTCTTCCTACACAGGCAGTCCTGTGTTGAAAAACCGCAGAGGCGGTAGACTGCTTTTACCACTAAATTGCGGATCCACCCATCTGTGGATATCTGCAACCATGCCAAATGAAACGTCTGAAGGCGTGCTCCCACAACTGGAGCACCGAGATGGTCTGGGAGCCCGTCATGCCACTGGCTTGCCGGTGACCGTAGCGTCCGGACAACTGGCGTTGGTTTGTTGAAAACCACGTCCTCGACCTCGCCTACCAGGCGTGGCTGTTCGTCTGCCACGGCCTCGAAAGGGCTGAGGTCTAAAGGATTTGAACGCTGGTCCAGAGTATCCCGTGAAAAATAC
Organism: Pseudophryne corroboree; assembly: GCF_028390025.1. Taxonomy (NCBI): domain Eukaryota; kingdom Metazoa; phylum Chordata; class Amphibia; order Anura; family Myobatrachidae; genus Pseudophryne; species Pseudophryne corroboree. Next base: position 746,988,267 of record NC_086449.1, read on the forward strand.
CTTTGTCCAAATCAGGACCAAACAACCTTCGCATAAGGTAATGCTTCTATTCTTCTCTCAACCTTTGCCTCCGCCTGCTAAGGACGCAGCCAAAGCGCTTGTCGTGCCACAACGAGTGACGCTGAAAGGCGAGAACTGCCTAGGCAGACGTCCGTAGAAGCTGTACATAGATAATCAGCAGCTTCGCAGATTTGATCAGCGAGAAGCATAAGGTGGACGTTTTGAAGGGCGGACCTGAGTCCTGTTATCCAGACAAGCAACGCCGTAGTTACCCAAATGCCAACCAAACACGGTCGAAGCAACACCCCTGCTGCTGTATACAGCGACTCTAGCATAGCTCCCATGGAGATGTCACTGACTTTGGAAACGGGTAACTAGACTGAAATCGGCGAGGTTTAGAAACCTGTGTACCAGGATCCTATTAACATCTTATTTAGAGATTCCACGCTGGAGATCTGTGGCCTAGTAAAGACCACCTTATAAATTGTCAGAGCCTCTTCAGTCCCTGTAAACTTCAGAGTCTGACGCACCCACACTATCTGACTGCTGGTCTATTCACCCTTCTCACATTCATCTTGCGCAGTTAGGCCTGGCATAGAATCGTCAGGATTGCAACATAGCAGAAACTCTTTGCAAAATAGGAGATGAAATGGGAGTATAAAATATACTGTGCATGTGGTAGAACTCACCGGGAACCCACTGGTACAGACATTGCAGTGAAACAACTTTTCCGTCTTTGCTGGTGACTGACTTATTATGTGACCAGGCAAATAAATAGACAAAGACAAACCAATTCCATCTCAGTAAAATTGCGAAAATGTGTATATGGTCAAAGTGCAGTGCACGTGGCCAGACCATAAGAAACCTGATCCAAAAATTCCTACCAACACCCCTGCGCCATCCGGTGGAGCAGTGTTGTAGGACAGGAACGTTCTGGAAAAGAAACAGAAAGTATGATTAAAATGGCCTCCAGCCATGTGCTTATAGTCAAAGAACATATAGCATATTTTGTTACATTACCATATATACATACATACAGTATTTTATATACATTTTCTATGGTATAACATTGTCTATGGTATAACAAGTGCTACACGAATGTATATATAACATAATGCAGCCCCTTCTTTAGCATAGGCTGTCCATTGTTGCTGCTGTGGCATAATCTCTCCCCCCTGCAGCTGCGCTACAAGTAATAGGGACAGGGAAACTCCTGACTGCCCAGCATGAGCCCACTAGTTACTAGAGGGCTGTTTTACAGGGACAGACCGCGGCAGCAGTGTGCACTGTCCGCGGTCTGTTGATCAGAGGCGCCGGCATCCCCCCCCCCTGCTACCCCTTAGTGTGTGCAGGGAGCGCTGGCAGTGCTGAGCTGCCGGCCATTATTGAGACAGACCGCGGCAGCAGTGAACGCTGCCCGCGGTCTGAGGGAGCAGTTACCTTACCTTAAGTGACGTAGCCTCCGGCCGTTACAGGGACAGACCGCGGCAGCACTGAACGCTGTCCGCGGTCTCATTGCATAACAGGCAGGGAGCGCTGAGAAAGGCGCTTGCAGCGGCCGTCCAGCGCGTCCCTCTGAGCGGCGGCCGAGAATAAGGGAGCGGCAGTGGGGCGCTGATAACAGCGGTGGCGGGGACGGAGCAGCGGGATACCTCGGGCGACGCACATAGCAGTCCCCCCACACGGCGGGGCGGCAGCGTGAGCTGACCGCCCCTGTCATAAATACCTGGGTTCCTGAGCTCTGACGGGGCTTCTACAGCAAGCTCCGTTCGGCAGCCTCAGCTGAAGGTAGCTGATGTACTTGGGCTCTGACGGGGCTTCTTCCAGCAAGCGCCGTCCAGTGCTTTCTGCAGTCTTAGCTGTTGTTAGCTGAGCTGCTTGTGGCTGTGAGGGGGCTCCTTTGTGAGGCCCGACACGCCAAGAGCTGCACGCAGCAGCTTCTGTAATCCTGGACCCATAGCTTTTGTGGAAGCTGGGAAAGGATTGTAAGGTATAAAAAATAAAACAAAAATATTTAAAAGTAAAAAATGTATGTCCCCCTCTGGAGGTCCACACTTGTGCTTCCTGTCCATGTGAGCACCGAAAAAACACTGAGGTAGTCGGGGAGTATGGAGGGGAGGAGAGTTACTGAAATTTGAATATTCAGTGCCCAGTCCTTGCTAACACCGTCCATATCCCAAGAGTACTCCAGTGACCCCTAGTGGATGAAAAAGTAATGAGTGGTCAGGAAATTTTAGTCAAAGACTTTAGCAACAAGGTTCTAAAGCAGTTACACACACTACTCAGCAGCTAGCAGTGAGGAAGCCTTTTGGGGAAACCACAGTGGTGTGTATTAGACACATAGTGAGTGGTTGGTAGTCAAGTAGGAATGGTCAGTAACCAAGTGGAACTATACCCCCAAACACGGTGGCAGAATAAGCCCATCCGGTCACACACAGAGGGGGGAATTCAATTAGCCCTGAAGCCGACACTGTTGAGGGATTTTTTTTTTCATCTGCCAGATGCAAGTTTTGTGAGAAAAAAAACAGACCGAGGGGAAAAAAAAATTGGGAAAAAAATAAATCACAGTAAAACCCCTCTTTTCCCCAAAAAATTCTTTTGGGGTAACTGAATTCCCCTCAGAGTGTGGGAGCTGTGGAGACAAACAAATTTTCATGTGCTGAACTTTTCAACATTAACGACTGCCTCTGTACATTTAGGTCTGGGACTCAGGGTTGACACCAATTTGGTCGACACCTGAAATAGGTCCACATGGACAAAAGGTCGACACCAATTTGGTCGACACCTGAAATAGGTCCACATGGACAAAAGGTCGACATGTACAAGGTCGACATGGAAGAAGGTCGACATGAGTTTTTATGTTTTTTTGGTGTCGTTTTCTCCGTAATGTGAGCGGGAACTCTTAGTGTACCGTGTTCGCTCGCCATGCTTCAGGCAAGGTTACCATTCCCAATTGTAGTCCACGTGGATAGTAAAGTATGAAAAAGTTCAAAAAATGGGGAAAAACTCATGTCGACCTTTTGTCCACGCCGACCCAAGGTGTGTCAACCAATTGGTGTCAACCTAAGTGGTGTCGATTTGGAGTCCGGATACCGTACATTTACCACTGCCAACTCCTATGGGTATTTATATTCAGATTTAAATGGGATGCAGTCAATTTACCAATAATCAAAATCCCGACGGTCAAAATACTGACAGCAATTGACAAACGGTCAAAATCCCGACATGGTCAAAATCCCGACATTTAAAATACCGACAAGGTCAAAATACAGACATTTATAATGTCGACAGGTCAAAAAGTCGACATACAATTTTTTTCATTGACACCGACTTGTTCATACTTTATCATCCCAGTGGACCTGGAGGGGGAGTATAATAGTGTGCCGAGCGCAGCGAGCCATGCGAGGGGACGCGGTACACTTATATGTTGTCCATGTCGACCTACAGTATGTCGACATACATACACAAAAAAACCACGGAAAATCACGTGTCGGCATTTTGACCTGTCAACATTTTGCATGTCGGTATTTTAAACTTGTCAGTATTTTAAATATCAGTATTTTGTCTATGGCGGGATTTTGACCGTCTGTCAATTGCTGTCGGGATTTTGACTGTCGGTATTTTGATTGTAGGTATTTCATACCGATCCCATTTAAATACATACAGAACTTTTTACAAATATTACCTGGAAACAGATTTGGCAACTTCATCTCTGCATCTATGAAGAACATCAACAACGGCCATAAAAGGTCTGTGAGACTTAACATCAGGGAAGTCCTCCAGGCACTGATAAGAAAAGCACCAAAACAAGATTATTTCTAGGGAATACTTGGGAGTAGTCAACAAATTAGTTGTGTACAGGAAAACGGCAACTCAGCATCTCACTGGTGGATGAGGGTAAGGAGGAGCAGCTCACAGGTAGGAAGCCTCTGTGAGGGATCGCGCTGTGAGCCGGGGGAGGGGCCACCAGGGAAGAGCTTACCCACCCTGTGTGGACATTAATCCCCACATCAGTGCCTCCAGTGGTCTCCACACCCGGAGGTAAAGACTGCTAAAGTCGCAATTCCCCTGCTCCCAGGTGTCCGGCTGCAGCCTTGGGTGCCTAGTGAAGCGTTGCTAGTTATGCCCCGCTGGTGCCCGCCAAAATCACTGGACCGCTCACCAGTGTTGTGGCGCCGGCGGAAGTTGTTAGAGGAGCAGTGCAGACGCCAAACGCTGCTTGCTTAATAGAAAAATTTACCAAAAATAAAAGTAAATTATAAAAAATAAGATTTTACTCACTGGTAAATCTATTTCTCGTAGTCCGTAGTGATGCTGGGACTCCGTAAGGACCATGGGGAATAGCGGCTCCGCAGGAGACTGGGCACAACTAAAGAAAGCTTTAGAACTACCTTGTGTGCACTGGCTCCTCCCACCATGACCCTCCTCCAGACCTCAGTTAGGATACTGTGCCCGGAAGAGCTGACACAATAAGGAAGGATTTTGAATCCCGGGTAAGACTCATACCAGCCACACCAATCACACCGTATAACTCGTGATACTATACCCAGTTAACAGTATGAAATATAACTGAGCCTCTCAACAGATGGCTCAACAATAACCCTTTAGTTAGGCAATAACTATATACAAGTATTGCAGACAATCCGCACTTGGGATGGGCGCCCAGCATCCACTACGGACTACGAGAAATAGATTTACTGGTGAGTAAAATCTTATTTTCTCTGACGTCCTAAGTGGATGCTGGGACTCCGTAAGGACCATGGGGATTATACCAAAGCTCCCAAACGGACGGGAGAGTGCGGATGACTCTGCAGCACCAAATGAGCAAACTCTAGGTCCTCCTCAGCCAGGGTATCAAACTTGTAGACTCTTGCAAAAGTGTTTGAACCCGACCAAGTAACAGCTCGGCAAATTTGTAAAGCCGGGACCCTCGGGCAGCCGCCCAAGAAGAGCCCACTTTCCTCGTGGAATGGGCTTTTACAGATTTAGGGTGCGGCAGTCCAGCCGCAGAATGTGCAAGTTGAATCGTGCTACAGATCCAGCGAGCAATAGTCTGCTTAGAAGCAGGAGCACCCAGTTTGTTGGGTGCATACAGGATAAATAGCGAGTCAGTTTTCCTGACTCCAGCCGTCCTGGAAACATATATTTTTCACGGCCTTGACTACGTCCAGTAACTTGGAATCCTCCAAGTCCCAAGTAGCCGCAGGCACCACAATAGGTTGGTTCACATGAAAAACTGATACCACCTTAGGAAAGAATTGGGAACGAGTCCTCAATTCCGCCCTATCCATATAAAGAAATCAGATAAGGGCTTTTGCATGACAAAGCCGCCAATTCTGATACACGCCTGGCCGACGCCAAGGCCAACAGCATGACCACTTTCCATGTGAGGTATTTTAGCTCCACGGATTTAAGTGGCTCAACCCAATGCGACTTCAGGAAATCCAACACCACGTTGAGATCCCACGGTGCGACTGGAGGCACAAACGGGGGCTTACTATGCAGCACTCCCTTAACAAAAGTCTGAACTTCAGGCAGTGAAGCCAGTTCTATTTTGGAAGAAAATCGATAGAGCCGAAATCTGGACCTTAATGGAACCCAATTTTAGGCCCATAGTCACCCCTGACTGTAGGAAGTGCAGAAATTGACCTAGCTGAAATTCCTCCGTTGGGGCCTTCCTGGCCTCACAGCACGCAACATATTTCCGCCATATGCGGTGATAATGGTTTGCGTTCACTTCTTTCCTAGCTTTAATTAGCGTAGGGATAACTTCCTCCGGAATGCCCTTTTCCTTCAGGATCCGGCGTTCAACCGCCATGCCGTCAAATGCAGCCGCGGTACGCCTTGGAACAGACAGGCCCCCTGCTGCAGCAGGTCCTGTCTGAGCGGCAGAGGCCATGGGTCCTCTGAGATCATTTCTTGGAGTTCTGGGTACCAAGCTCTTCTTGGCCAATCCGGAACAATGAGTATAGTTCTTACTCCTCTCCTTCTTATTATTCTCATTACCTTGGGTATGAGAGGCAGAGAAGGGAACACATACACCGACTGGTACACCCACGGTATTACCAGAGCGTCCACAGCTATCGCCTGAGGGTCCCTTGACCTGGCGCAATATCTTTTTAGCTTTTTGTTGAGGCGGAACGCCATCATGTCCACCTGTGGCCTTCCCAACGGTGTACAATCATTTGGAAGACTTCTGGATGAAGTCCCCACTCTCCCGGGTGGAGGTCGGGTCTGCTGAGAAAGTCTGCTTCCCAGTTGTCCACTCCGGGAATGAACACTGCTGACAGTGCTAACACCTGATTTTCCGCCCATCGGAGAATCCTTGTGGCTTCTGCCATCGCCATCCTGCTTCTTGTGCCGCCCTGTCGGTTTACATGAGCGACCGCCATGATGTTGTCTGACTGGATCAGCACTGGCCGGTGTTGAAGCGGGGGTCTAGCCTGACTTAGGGCATTGTAAATGGCCCTTAGGTCCAGAATATTTATGTGTAGAGAAGTCTCCTGACTTTCCATAGTCCTTGGAAGTTTCTTCCCTGTGTGACTGCCCCCCAGCCTCGAAGGCTGGCATCCGTGGTCACCAGGACCCAGTCCTGTATGCCGAATCTGCGGCCCTCTCGAAGATGAGCACTCTGCAGCCACCACAACAGCGACACCCTGGCCCTTGGAGACAGGGTTATCCGCCGATGCCTCTGAAGATGCGACCCGGACCACTTGTCCAACAGATCCCACTGGAAGATCCTTGCATGGAACCTGCCGAATGGAATTTCTTCGTAAGAAGCTACCATCTTTTCCAGGGCTCGCGTGCATTGATGCACCGACACGTGTATTTGTATTAGGAGGTCTCTGTCTAGACACGACAACTCCTTGGACTTCTCCTCCGGGAGAAACCCTTTTTACTTGTTCTGTGTCCAGAACCATACCCAGGAACAGTAGACGCGTCGTAGGAACCAGCTGCGACTTTGGAATATTCAGAATCCAGCCGTGCCGTTGTAGCACTTCCCGAGATAGTGCTACTCCGACGAACAACTGCTCCCTGGACCTCGTCTTTATAAGGAGATCGTCCAAGTACGGGATAATTATTTCGGCCATTACCTTGGTAAATACCCTCGGTGCCGGGGACAGACCAACGGCAACGTCTGGAATTGGTAATGACAATCCTGTATCACAATTTTGAGGTACTCCTGGTGAGGAGGGTAAATAGGGACATGCAGGTAAGCATCTTTGATGTCCAGTGATACCATGAAATTCTCCAGGCTTGCAATAATCGCCCTGAGCGATTCCATTTTGAACTTGAACCTTCGTATATAAGTGTTCAAGGATTTCAATTTTAGAATGGGTCTCACCGAACCGTCTGGTTTCGGTACCCCAAACATTTTGGAATAGTAACCCCGGCCTTGTTGAAGGAGGGGTACCTTGATTTCACCTGCTGGAAGTACAGCTTGTGAATTGCCGCCAGTACTACCTCCCTTTCTCCGAGGGCAGCAGGCAAGGCTGATGTGAGGTAACGGCGAGGGGGAGTCGCCTCGAACTCCAGCCTGTATCCCTGTGATACTACTTGCAGAACCTAGGGATCCACCTGTAGTTCCCGAGACGCGCCCCCACCGCACTTGTCTCCACCTGTGGAGCCCCAGCGTCATGCGGTGGACTCAGAGGAAGCGAGGGAAGATTTTTGATCCTGGGAACTGGCTGTCTGGTGCAGCTTTTTCCTTCTTCCCTTGTCTCTGTGCAGAAAGGAAGCGCCTTTGACCCGCTTGCTTTTCTGAATCCGAAAGGACTGTACCTGAAAATACGGTGCTTTCTTAGGCTGTGAGGAAACCTGAGGTAAACATTTTTCTTCCCAGCTGTTGCTGTGGATACGATGTCCCAGAGACCATCCCCAAACAATTCCTCACCCTTATAAGGCAGAATCTCCATGTGCCTTTTAAAGTCAGCATCACCTGTCCACTGCCGGGTCTCTAATACCCTCCTGGCAGAATGGACATTGCCTTAATTCTGGATGCCAGCCGGCAAATATCCCTCTGTGCATCCCTCATATATAAGACGACGTCTTTTATATGCTCTATGTTAGCAAAATATTATCTCTGTCTAGGGTATTAATATTATCTGACAGGGTATCAGACCATGCTGCAGCAGCACTATTCATGCTGAGGCAATTGCAGGTCTCAGTATAGTACCTGAGTGTGTATATACAGACTTCAGGATAGCCTCCTGCTTTTTATCAGCAGGCTCCTTCAAAGTGGCCGTATCCTAAGACGGCAGTGCCACCTTTTTTGACAAACGTGTGAGCGCCTTATCCACCCTAGGGGATATCTCCCAACGTGACCTATCCTCTGGCGGGAAAGGGTACGCCATCAGTAACTTTTTAGAAATTACCAGTTTCTTATCGGGGGAACCCACGCTTCTTCACACACTTCATTCACTCATCTGATGGGGGAACAAAACACTGGCTGCTTTTTCTCCCCAAACATAAAACCCCTTTTATGTGGTACTTGGGTTCATGTCAGAAATGTGTAACACATTTTTCATTGCCGAGATCATGCAACGGATGTTCCTAGTGGATTGTGTATATGTCTCAATCTCGTCGACACTGGAGTCAGACTCCGTGTCGACATCTGTGTCTGCCATCTGAGGTAACAGGCGTTTTTTTGAGCCCCTGATGGCCTTTGAGACGCCTGGGCAGGCGCGGGCTGAGAAGCCGGCTGTCCCATAGCTGTTACGTCATCCAGCCTTTTATGTAAGGAGTTGACATTGTCGGTTAATACCTTCCACCTATCCATCCACTCTGATGTCGGCCCCACAGGGGGCGACATCCCATTTATCGGCCTCTGCTCCGCCTCCACGTAACCTTCCTCATCCAACATGTCGACACAGCCGTACCGACACACCACACACACACAGGGAATGCTCTGACTGAGGACAGGACCCCACAAAGTCCTTTGGGGAGACAGAGAGAGAGTATGCCAGCACACACCAGAGCGCTATATAATGCAGGGATTAACACTATAACTGAGTGATTTTTTCCCCCAATAGCTGCTTGTATACACATATTGCGCCTAAATTTAGTGCCCCCCCTCTCTTTTTAACCCTTTGAGCCTGAAAACTACAGGAGAGAGCCTGGGGAGCTGTCTTCCAGCTGCACTGTGAAGAAAAAATGGCGCCAGTGTGCTGAGGGAGATAGCCCCGCCCCTTTTTCGGCTGACTTTTCTCCCGCTTTTTTCATGGATTCTGGCAGGGGTATTTATCACATATATAGCCTCTGGGACTATATATTGTGATTTTTTGCCAGCCAAGGTATTCATATTGCTGCTCAGGGCGCCCCCCCCCAGCGCCCTGCACCCATCAGTGACCGGAGTGTGAGGTGTGCATGAGGAGCAATGGCGCACAGCTGCAGTGCTGTGCGCTACCTTGTTGAAGACCGAAGTCTTCTGCCGCCGATTTCCAGGACCATCTTCATGCTTCTGGCTCTGTAAGGGGGACGGCGGCGCGGCTCCGGGACCGAACGATCGAGGTCGGGTCCTGTGTTCGATCCCTCTGGAGCTAATGGTGTCCAGTAGCCTAAGAAGCCCAAACTATCTCCAGTCAGGTAGGTTCGCTTCTTCTCCCCTTAGTCCCTCGTAGCAGTGAGTCTGTTGCCAGCAGATCTCACTGAAAATAAAAAACCTAAAATATACTTTCTTTTCTAGGAGCTCAGGAGAGCCCCTAGTGTGCATCCAGCTCAGCCGGGCACAAGATTCTAACTGAGGTCTGGAGGAGGGTCATGGTGGGAGGAGCCAGTGCACACCAGGTAGTCCTAAAGCTTTCTTTAGTTGTGCCCAGTCTCCTGCGGAGCCGCTATTCCCCATGGTCCTTACGGAGTCCCAGCATCCACTTAGGACGTCAGAGAAATAAAGCTTGGTGCATCTGGCTCCTGCTAGTACCAAACCAAAACTGGCAAGCCTGGGGCCGAGGATGAGGGACCAAGGCATCCTGGGAGCTAAAGCTTTAACCACCTACACCCCATGGTATCCCTCTGGACCCCTAGGAACCCTGAAGAAAAAAAATGTAATTAAATAGAGCATTCTCTGTGTGCTTTTTTCCTTGTGCTGGGAGGTTGAGGTACTGTCTGGCAAATGGCGGCATGGTACCACACTGTGATGTCTAAGGTATATAGCGCTATACAACTCTGCTGACCAGAACATAGGGGGTAATTCCAAGTTGATCGCAGCAGGAATTTTGTTAGCAGTTGGGCAAAACCATGTGCACTGCAGGGGAGGCAGATATAACATGTGCAGAAAGAGTTAGATTTGGGTGGGTTATTTTGTTTCTGTGTAGGGTAAATACTGGCTGCTTTATTTTTACACTGCAAATTAGATTGCAGATTGAACACACCACACCCAAATCTAACTCTCTCTGCACATGTTAAATCTGCCTCCCCTGCAGTGCACATGGTTTTGCCCAACTGCTAACAAAATTCCTGCTGCAATCAACTTGGAATTACCCCCATAGAGAGGTATAATCAGAGAATCACTGGATTCTGTGCTGCATGCTTCTCCATATTTGGCCGCATTCAGAATGCAGATAATTTGCTAACTGAAAAGTAATGTTACTATAGGCTCATCTTTATAAGTACACATCTCACCGCCCACTGATTTCCATCCACAGCTGTCATTACTAGTTTTGATGCGCTTACACCTACCATGTGCTGGGTAGGCCTGAAAAAGGCGTCCCCTTACCTTATGCTCCATACAGGATAGGACACAACCAAGGCTACACACTTCTCCTGTGCCGTTTCCATGCATCCACCCAGTTGTCTCCCAGCTGACACCAAGAAACACTAATCTCACATGTCCTGAGGAAAGGCGGAGATGCCTCTAACTCCGTATCACCCAGAGATCCACTACTGTACATTAGTAGCTTGCAGAAATTCACTCAGTTCAGCTATACATGGAGTAGCTGTTACTTTAGTGGCACTTTAATCCAAATAATAAGATTTTAAACCTACCGGTAAATCTATTTCTCCTAGTCCGTAGAGGATGCTGGGGACTCCGTAAGGAGACATGGGCACCTATAAAGAACTTTTAGTATGGGTGTGCACTGGCTCCTCCCTCTATGACCCTCCTCCAGACCTCAGTTAGAGAACTGTGCCCAGAGGAGATGGACAATACGAGGAAAGGATTTTGTAAATCTAAGGGCAAGATTCATACCAGCCCACACCAATCATACCATATAACCTGGAATACCCATAACCAGTTAACAGTATGAACAAACAACAGCAACGGTCCAAGACCGATTCCAACTGTAACATTACCCTTATGTAAGCAATAACTATATACAAGTCTTGCAGATTTTCCGCACTGGGACGGGCGCCCAGCATCCTCTACGGACTCGGAGAAATAGATTCACCGGTAGGTTTAAAAATAGGATTTTGGCACATACCAGGTAAATCCTTTTCTTTGAATCCATAGGGGGCACTGGAGTACTCTTGGGATATGGACGGCTTCCGCAGGAACAGGGCACTGAATATTTAAATTTAGAACACTCCACCCCTCCATATCCCAGAGTACCTCAGTGTTTTTCACTGATCCGAACAGGAGCTATAGAGAGGTTGACAATGGAGAATTACATATAACATAACGGACAACAATGAAGTTGACACATAACGTTACTGACAACTAAACAGTTGACACCATAACCGATAGAACTTGATAATTTGAACCAGTCGGTGAGAGTGTGTTACCATAAGATCCCCTGAACTTACCACAAACCAAGTAAAACTGCTCTGGGTGGGCATCCAGTGCCCCCTATGGATTCAAAGAAAAGGATTTACCTGGTAAGTACCAAAATCCTATTTTCTTTTTCATCCACTAGGGGTCACTGGAGTACTCTTGGGACGTACCAAAGCTTCCCCCGTGGGCGGGAGAGCTGTTTGGCACCTGTAACACTAGGCGGCCAAAGCTAGATGCTGATGCCGCAAACGTATCAAACTTGTAAAAGCGCACAAACGTGTGCACTGATGACCATGTAGCCGCGCGGCAAAGCTGCGTCATAGACGCTCCACGACCAGCTGCCCATGAAGTTTCCACAGAACGTGTGGAATGAGCTGTTACTGATGTAGGCGGCTGTAACCTAGCATGAAGGTAAGCCTGACGTATAGTCGGTTTTATCCATCTGGATAAGGTCTGCTTAGAAGATGGCCAACCCATCTTGGCAGCATCATAGAGAACAAACAACGTATCCATCTTACGAACTGTAGACGTTCGGGATACATAAACGCGTAACGCGCGTACCACATCCAGAGTTCCAGAATGTCCTGTTAACACAGGAACTACTATTGGTTGATTGATGTAAAAAGATGACACTACCTTTGGTAAGAAAGCGGGATTCGTCCGAAGTTCCGCTCTGTCATCATGAAACACCAAATACGGTGGCTTGCATGACAAGGCACCCAAATCTGAAACACGCCTTGCCGAAGCTAAGGCTAGAAGAAAAATTGTTTTCCAAGTGAGAAACTTAATATCCACTTGCTGTAAGGGTTCAAAATATGAAGACTGTAAGAAATCTAAAACCAGATTCAAGTCCCATGGCGCTGTAGGTGGAATGAATGGAGGCTGTACTCTGAGGACACCTTGCAGAAAAGTGTGTACCGACGGCAATAGAGCCAATCGTCTTTGAAAATAAATTGACAACGCAGATACCTGCACCTTTAGTGTAGATAAACGCAGTCCTCCATCTAACCCAGTCTGTAGAAATAACAAAAGACGGGATAACTTGAAAGATGATGTCGGAAACTTCCGAGCTTCACACCAACCTATATAGGCACGCCAAATTCTGTAATAATGAGCTGCCGTAACCGGCTTCCTAGCTCGTAACATGGTTGGTATAACCGATTCTGGAATGCCCTCTCTTCTTAAGAGTGCGGTCTCAATAGCCACCCCGTCAAACGCAGTCGCGCCAAATCGGGGTAAAGGAACGGACCCTGTTGTAACAAGTCCGGACGTAGTGGGAGCGGCCAAGGATCGTCTGCTAGTAGTCCGCGGAGATCCGAGAACCAAGCTCTCCGAGGCCAATGAGGTGCCACTAGTATGACTGTGACCGACTCTCTTTTGATCCGTTTTAGCAACAGAGGGAACAGCGGAAACGGTGGAAACAGATACACGAGGCTGTAAGGCTGACAATCCGTCGTTAGAATTATCCAATTCCAGGCGCCGTACCGTTTCCCTGCGGTTAAATTGTGTACTTTGAGCCACCAGAGTAGAGACACCCTTGCCCGTGGCGACAACCTCACCCTGTGGTGAATCTGCAGATGCGAGCCCGACCACTGTGCGAGCACATCCAGTTGAAATAGACGTGAGTGAAATCTTCCGAACTGAAGTGCTTCGAAAGCCGCCACCATTGTTCCTAAGAGGCGAATGCACAAATCTACCGAGACTGTGCGTGGCTTGAGCACAGATGGCGAATAATCTGTACTTTCTGTTGTGGTAGGTAAATTCTTTGATTTACCGTATCGAGAATCATACCTAGGAATTGAAGTAGTTGAGACGGAATTAGATGTGATTTCTTGAAGTTGACAATCCAACCGTGGTGAACCAGTACATTGTACGTTAGCAGCGCATGTTGGAGAAGCATCTGTTGAGACGGGGCTTTGATGAGCAGATCGTCTAAGTACGGAACTATTGTCACTCCCAGGGATCTGAGATGAGCTATCATCACAGACATCACTTTGGTGAATACCCGAGGCGCTAACGAGAGGCCAAACGGTAGATCCTGAAACTGGTGATGGTTCTGGCGTATTGCAAAACGCAAGAACCTCTGATGAGGTTGCCAAATCGGAATGTGTAAGTACGCATCCTTGAGATCTAGCGCAATCATGAATTCCTTTGGCTCTAAACCTGCAATTACTGACCGCAGAGATTCCATCTTGAATCTGTAGTAAGTGACGTACTGATTGAGACCCTTTAAGTTCAATATTGGCCTGACTGAGCCATCCGGCTTCGGTACCACAAACAGACTAGAATAATAACCCTGACCTTGTTGTTGTACCGGGACCTGAATCAAAACTGCTGAATCCAGTAGGGACTGAATGGCAATTTGCAGAACCGCCCTCTTGTCGTCCGAGAGAGGTAGTCCTGTCTTGAAAAACCGCAGTGGCGGAAGACCGTCGAACTCTATTTTGTAACCTCTTAACACTAAATTGCGGATCCACCCATCTGTGGATGTCTGGAACCACGCCAAATGGAACGTCTGAAGGCGTGCTCCCACAATTGGAGATCCGAGATGGGCTGGGAGCCCGTCATGCCACTGGCTTGTCGGTGACCTTAGCGTCTTAACGACTTGTTTGTTGGAAACCACGTCCTCGACCCCGTCTACCAGGCGTGGCTGTTCCTCTGCCACGCCCGCGAAAGGGCTGAGGTCTAAAGGATTTGAACGCAGGTCCAGAGTATCTCCGTCTTGGTACCTTTGGAGGAAATGGTAAGAAAACAGACTTTCCTCCCGTAGCCTCAGAAATCCATTTGTCCAATTCAGGACCAAACAACTTCTCGCCACCGTAAGGTAACGCCTCTATACCTCTTTCTCCGCTTGCCAAGAGCGCAGCCAGAGAGCTCGTCGTACTGTAACCAGTGACGATGAAATGCGAGAAGTGAGCTGACAGACGTCAGTAGAAGCTGTACATAGATACTCCGCAGCCTCACACATTTGATCAGCAAGAAGTACAAGGTGATCGTCATGTAGGGCAGACTTGAGTTCTGTTATCCATACTATGAGCGCCTTAGTGACCCAAATGCCAACCAACCCAGGTCTCAGCAGCACTCCTGCTGCTATATACATGGACTTTAGCATAGTTTCTATTTTGCGGTCTGAAGGGTCTTTAAGCATAGTAGCAGTTGGCACTGGTATGGTTAATTTCTTTGTAAGTTTCAACACAGACAAATCAACCATTGGTGGATTCTCCCATGTACATGTCACCGAGTCTGGAAACGGGTAACTAGACTTAAATCTGCGAGGTATAGAAAACCGTTTATCTGGATTCTGTCGTGTTTCTACTAACATCTTATTAAGAGACTCCGAAACAGGAAAACACATTGGAGATCTCTGTCGTTTAGTAAATACGACTTCATCATTTGTCAGAGGCTCCTCCGTTTCTGTAAACTTCAGAGACTGACGCACCACTCTGATGAGATTATCAATGCCTGGGCTGTTAAAATCATCACTATCTGACTCCACTTCACCCTCCTCACCCTCATCTTGTGCCGTGAGGTCTGGCATGGAATCGTCAGAATGCAACATAGCCGAAACAGGTAAATCATAAGACACATGAAATTTATCCCGTCTACCCAAAATGGATTTGGACCTTTCGCAAGGCTGAGACGCCTCCGGTAGTTCTGGTGGTCTCACCCTAGACTCAGATCTTGCCGCTTCCCGCTCTTGTCGAGCGGCGGTCAATTCTGATTGCAACCCAGCCAGTACATTGGCTAGCATTTCCCATGGAGGGTCCGGGGAGGAAACTGGCTTTAAAACCGGAGCAGAAATTGTATTCGTAACTGAGTCCACAAAACATACTTTACATGTGGTAGATCCATCCGGTAACACACTGCTACAGACCTTGCAGTGAACCTGCTTTTTAGTTTTTGCTGGTGCCTTACTCATTATGCAGACAGACAATACAATATACAAAAACAGACAATTGCACGACTCAGTAAAATAGTACTAAGGTGTGTGTGATATATATATCTGGCCAAGTGTAGTACACGTGGCCAGTCCTATGAAATGTGATCCAAAATTCCCACTAACACCCCTGCGCCTCCGGTGGAGTAGAGATGTAGGACAGGAACGTTCTGGAATCACAACAGGAAGACACAGGAAGCATGGTTAAAATGGCCCCTATGCCATGCTTACAGTATAATCACAGTACAGGTCATAATCTTTTAAACAGATATATAACCTTCCATGCAGCCTAGCATACTGCTGCTGCTGCTTGCCCCCCCTCGTGCAGTTGATAATGGTGCTGTGATTCTCCCCCCCCCCTCCCTGTATGCTCCGTGTAATGAGCATGTAAAAAGGGGCGGGGCGCGGGTAGTGGCAACCAAGGCTTGCCCTTAGTGTGGTGTGGCCAGCGGTAGTGTGGTGCGGCCAGCGGTACTGTGGGGCGGCCAGCGGGAGCCGGGTAGCGGGACGCGCCGGAGAACAGATAGCGGGAGGCGGGGAGTGCGGCTCCCTCGAAGCAGCTTTGAGCAGTGGCGGCGGCCGGTGCAGCAGCGGCGACCGGAGCAGCGGCGGGCAGTGGGCGCCTGTATGGTGTAAGAAACAGTGTCCCCACACAGCGGGGCGGCAGCGTGAGCTGACCGCCCCATCCACCAACATACCTGGACTCCTGTGGTGAGGCTCCGACGGGGCTTCTCTGTAAGCACCGGCCAGCCTTTCTGCAGGATGTCTGCTCTGGCTGTGAGGGTGCTCTTTTGGTGAGGACCGACACGCCACAGCTGCTTGTAGCAACTTCCACTATCCCTGACCCTGGCCTTTTGGAAGGGGGAAAGGGATGTGGTATGAAAAAATAAAAAAATATTAATAAAAAAATAAAAATATTCAAAATAATTGTGGACTAAGCCACACAAGCCTGTTGCTACTTGAGCACAGAAAAAACACTGAGGTACTCTGGGATATGGAGGGGTGCAGTGTTCTAAACTTAAATATTCAGTGCCCTGTTCCTGCGGAAGCCGTCCATATCCCAAGAGTACTCCAGTGACCCCTAGTGGATGAAAAAGAAATCTTATTTTCTCTTTACGTCATAGAGGATGCTGGGGACTCCGTAAGGACCATGGGGTTTATACCAAAGCTCCCAATCGGGTGGGAGAGTGCGGATGACTCTGCAGCACCGACTGAGCAAATGCTAGGTCCTCATCGGCCAGGGTATCAAACTTGTAGAATTTAGCAAAAGTGTTTGAACCCGACCAAGTCGCTGCTCGGCAAAGCTGTAATGCCGAGACGCCCCGGGCAGCTGCCCAAGAAGAGCCCACCTTCCTAGTGGAATGGGCCTTTACTGAATGTGGTAACGGCAATCCAGCCGTAACATAAGCCTGTGTTCGTGTTACAGATCCAGCGAGCAATCGTCTGCTTTGAAGCAGGTGCGCCAATCTTGTTGGCTGCATACAGGACAAACAGAGCCTCTGTTTTCCTAATTCTAGCCGTCCTGGCTACATAAATCTTTAAGGCCCTGACAACATCCAGGGACACGGAATCCTCCAAGTCATTCGTAGCCACAGGCACCACAATAGGCTGGTTCATATGGAATGAAGACACCACCTTAGGTAAAAATTGAGGACGAGTCCTCAATTCCGCTCTATCAACATGAAAAATCAAATAGGGGCTCTTGTGAGACAAGGCCGCCAATTCTGACACATGCCTTGCAGATGCCAAGGCCAATAACATGACCACCTTCCAGGTGAGAAATTTCAACTCAACCGTCTTAAGGGGTTCAAACCAGTGTGATTTTAGGAACTGCAACACCACGTTCAGGTCCCATGGTGCCACTGGGGGCACAAAAGGAGGCTGGATGTGCAGCACTCCCTTTACAAAAGTTTGGACTTCTGGAAGAGAAGCCAATTCCTTCTGAAAGAATATCGAGAGGGCCGAAATCTGTACCTTAACAGAGCCTAACTTCAGGCCCATATCCACACCTGTCTGTAGGAACTGGAGAAAACGACCCAGATGGAAATCTTCCGTAGGAGCATTCTTGGTTTCACACCAAGAGACATATTTCCGCCAGATACGGTGATAATGTTTTGCCGTCACCTCCTTCCTAGCCTTTATTAGAGTAGGTATGACCTCCTCCGGAATATCCTTCTCAGCTAGGATCCGGCGTTCAACCGCCATGCCGTCAAACGTAACCGCGGTAAGTCTTGGAACATGCAGGGCCCCTGCTGCAAGAGGTCCTCCCTTAGAGGAAGAGGCCAAGGATCTTCTGTGAGCATCTCCTGAAGATCTGAGTACCAGGCCCTTCGAGGCCAGTCTGGAACAATGAGTATTGTCTGTACTCTTTTTCGCCTTATGATCCTCAACACCTTTGTGATGAGAGGAAGAGGAGGAAACACGTAGACCGATTGGAACACCCATGGGGTTACCAGAGCGTCTACTGCTATTGCCTGAGGGTCCCGGGACCTGGCACAATACCTCCGAAGCTTCTTGTTGAGGCGTGACGCCATCATGTCTATTTGAGGAACTCCCCAAAGACCCGTTATCTCTGCAAAGACTTCTTGATGAAGTCCCCACTCTCCTGGATGGAGATCGTGTCTGCTGAGGAAATCTGCTTCCCAGTTGTCTACTCCCGGAATGAAGACAGCTGACAGAGCGCTTACGTGATTTTCCGCCCAGCGAAGAATCCTGGTGGCTTCTGCCATCGCGACTCTGCTCCTTGTCCCGCCTTGGCGGTTCACATGAGCCACTGCTGTGACATTGTCTGATTGAATTAGCACCGGTAGGTTGCGAAGAAGACTCTCAGCTTGTCAAAGGCCGTTGTATATGGCCCTTAATTCAAACACGTTGATGTGCAGGCAGGACTCCTGGCTTGCCCTTAGTCCTTGAAAATTTCTTCCTTGGATGACTGCTCCCCATCCTCGGAGGCTCGCGTCCGTGGTTACCAGAACCCAGTCCTGAATGCAGAATCTGCGACCCTCTAGGAGGTGAGCACTTTGCAGCCACCATAGAAGAGACACCCTGGCCCTGGGGGACAGTGTTATCTTTTGATGCAATTGTAGATGGGACCCGGACCATTTGTCCAGAAGGTCCCATTGAAACGTCCTCGCATGGAACCTGCCGAAGGGGATGGCCTCGTAGGTTGCCACCATTTTTCCCAGAACCCGAGTGCATTGATGAACTGACACTCTTTTTGGCTTTAGCAGGTCTCTGACCATGTTCTGGAGGTCCTGGGCCTTCTCCAATGGGAGAAAAACCTTCTTTTGTTCCGTGTCCAGTATCATACCTAGGAACGCTAGTCGAGTTGTTGGAACCAACTGTGACTTCGGTAGATTGAGAATCCAACCGTGTTGCTGGAGCACTCTCCGAGAGAGTGACACGTTTCTCAGTAATTGCTCTTTTGATCTCGCCTTTATCAGGAGATCGCCCAAGTATGGGATAATTGTGACTCCTTGCTTGCGCAGGACCACCATCATTTCCGCCATTATCTTGGTGAAAATCCTCGGCGCCATGGAAAGCCCAAACGGCAACGTCTGAAACTGGTAATGACAATCCTGTACAGCGAATCTCAGGTACTCCTGATGAGAGGGATATATGGGGACATGAAGGTAAGCATCCTTTATGTCCAGTGACACCATAAAATCCCCCCCCCCCCCCCTCCAGGCTGGCTATTACCGCTCGGAGCAATTCCATCTTAAATTTGAATCTTTTTAAGTACAGGTTTAGGGATTTTAGATTTAAAATGGGTCTGACCGAGCCATCCGGCTTCGGGACCACAAAAAGGGTAGAGTAGTACCCTTTTCCCTGTTGGTTCAGGGGAACCCTGATAGTTACATGCTGTTGACACAGCGTTTGAATTGCAGCTAACACTACATCCCTCTCTGGGGTGGAAGCTGGTAAGGCCGACTTGAAAAATCGGCGTGGGGGCACCTCCTCGAATTCCAGTTTGTAGCCTTGGGAAACTATTTCCAACACCCAAGGATCCACGTCTGACCTGACCCAGACTTGGCTGAAGAGTCGAAGGCGTGCCCCCACTGGTGCGGACTCCCGCAGGGGAGCCCCAGCGTCATGCAGTGGGTTTTGTAGAAGCCGGGGAGGACTTCTGTTCCTGGGCACCAGCCGAAGCAGGTGTTCTCTTTCTTCTACCCTTACCTCTGGCAAGGAAGGAGGAGCCCCGACCTCTTCTGGACTTTTGTGACCAAAAGGACTGCATCTGATATTGTGGAGTTTTCTTTTGCTGTTGGGGAATAAAAGGTAAAAATATAGATTTACCCGCGGTAGCTGTGGAAACCAGGTCCGCGAGCCCATCCCCAAACAACACATCACCCTTATAGGGTAAAACCTCCATATGCTTTTTTGAATCCGCATCACCCGTCCATTGGCGGGTCCATAAGGATCTTCTCGCTGAAATAGCCATGGCATTGGCTCTGGAACCCAGCAACCCAATGTCCCTTTGAGCGTTTCTCTTATACATGACTGCGTCTTTAATATGGGCTAGAGTTAACAAAATAGTATCCCTGTCTAGGGTATCAAGGTCAGCCGACAGGGTATCTGTCCAAGCTGCAACTGCGCTACATACCCATGCCGACGCAATTGCCGGTCTGAGCAAAGCACCAGTATGTGAATAAATAGACTTTAATGTATTCTCCTGCCTGCGGTCCGCAGGGTCCTTGAGGGCCGCTGTGTCTGGAGACGGCAGGGCCACTTTCTTGGACAGGCGTGTTAAAGCCTTGTCCACAGTGGGAGAGGATTCCCAACGTACCCTGTCCTGTGTAGGGAAAGGGTTTGCCATAATAATTCTTTTGGGAATCTGCAGTCTCTTATCTGGAGTCTCCAAAGCTTTTTCAACTTACTCATTAAGTTTATGAGACGGGGGAAAGTTTATTATCTGTTTCTTTCCCTTAAACATGTGTACCCTCGTGTCGGGAACAGAGGGTTCATCAGCTATATGCAACACATCTCTTATTGCAATAATCATACACTGAATAGTCTTTGTCACCCTAGGGTGCAATCTAGCTTCATCATAGTCGACACTGGAATCAGAGTCCGTGTCAGTATCAGTGTCCACAATTTGTGACAAGGGACGCTTTTGAGACCCCAACGGGCCCTGTGAGTTGGTCCAATCCGAGGATTGACCCCCTGATGCCTCCCTGGATTCAGCTTTATCTAGCCTCTTATGTAAAGATGCCACACTTGCATTCAACATATGCCACATGTCCATCCATTCCTGCGTCGGCACTACCGAAGGGGACACACCACTGATCTGCTACACCTCCTCCTTGGAGAAGCCTTCCGCTTCAGACATGCCGACACGCATGTACCGACACCCCACACACACAGGGATATACCTATAAGGGGACAAATCTCCAACCAGGCCCTTAGGAGAGACAGAGAGAGAGTATGCCAGCACACACCCAGCGCCAACTGACACTGGAAAATCCAGACAGCGCTTTTATATTATATATAATGCCAATCTTCCCACTCACTGAGCTCCAATGTGCCCCCCTCCTCTTTTTTCCAGCCCTCTGATGGTGTTCAGCAGGGGAGAGTCCGGGGAGCCGGTTCTCTGCAGCCTCTGTGGAGAAATGGCGCTGGTTAGTGCTGAGGGATCAAGCTCCGCCCCCTCCAGCGGCGGGCTTCGGTCCCTCTATAATTTTAATAAAATGGCGGGGGATCGTCTATTTGCAGCCTAATGAGACCCTTTATTGCCCAAAACGAGGTTTATTGCTGCCCAGGGCGCCCCCCCCCTGCGCCCTGCACCCATCAGTGCCTTTTGTGTGTCTGTGTGTGGGAGCAATGGCGCGCAGCTTACCGCTGCGCGCTTTAGCTCATGAAGATCTGAAGTCTTCTGCCCCCTTTGAAGTCTTCTTGCTTCTCATACTCACCCGGCTTCTATCTTCCGGCTCTGTGAGGAGGACGGCGGCGCGGCTCCGGGACGAACCCGAGGGTGAAACCTGTGTTCCGACTCCCTCTGGATCTAATGGTGTCCAGTAGCCTAAGAAGCAGAGCCTATTATCTAAGTAGGTCTGCTTCTCTCCCCTCAGTCCCACGATGCAGGGAGCCTGTTGCCAGCAGTGCTCCCTGAAAATAAAAAACCTAACAAAATTCTTTTTCACAGAAAACTCTGGAGAGCTCTCTGCAATGCACCCTATCTCCTCTGGGCACAAGATCTAACTGAGGTCTGGAGGAGGGGCATAGAGGGAGGAGCCAGTGCACACCCATACTAAAAGTTCTTTATAGGTGCCCATGTCTCCTGCGGAGCCCGTCTATACCCCATGGTCCTTACGGAGTCCCCAGCATCCTCTAGGACGTAAGAGAAAATAGGATTTTAATACCTACCGGTAAATCCTTTTATCTTAGTCCGTAGAGGATGCTGGGGTCACATTTAGAACCATGGGGTATAGACGGGATCCGCAGGAGACATGGGCACTTTCAAAGGGTGTGAACTGGCTCCTCCCTCTATGCCCCTCCTCCAGACTCCAGTTATAGGAACTGTGCCCAGGGAGACGGACATTTCGAGGAAAGGATTTATTGTTAAACCAAGGTGAGCATCTTACCAGCTCACACCTTAAGCATGCCGCAGAACGTGGCATTCAACAGAACACAAGCCAACGGCATGAACAATTGCAGCAACATGTTGACAAGAACCGTAACATAACATGTTTGTAGCCACAATTAATGCTGCAGATACAGTATGCACCGGGACGGGCGCCCAGCATCCTCTACGGACTAAGAGAAAAAGATTTACCGGTAGGTATTAAAATCCTATTTTCTCATACATCCTAGAGGATGCTGGGGTCACATTTAGAACCATGGGGTTATACCAAAGCTCTAGAACGGGCGGGAGAGTGCGGACGACTCTGCAGCACCGAATGACCAAACTTGAGGTCATCATCAGCCAAGGTATCAAACTTGTAAAACTTAGCAAAAGTGTTTGCCAAGTAGCTGCTCGGCAAAGTTGCAATGCCGAGACCCCCCGGGCAGCCGCCCAGGATGAGCCCACCTTTCTAGTAGAATGAGCCTTCACCGATTTCGGTAACGGCAATCCTGCCATGTAATGAGCATGCTGAATCGTACCACAGATCCAGCGCGCAATGGTCTGCTTGGAAGCAGGACACCCAACTTGTTGGGAGCATACAGAACAAACAGAGTCTCTGTTTTCCCAATCGGAGCCGCTCAGGTGACATAAAACTTCACAGTTCTGACCACATCCAGAAACTTTGACTCAACGAAGGCGCCAGTGGCCACAAGCACCACAATAGGTTGGTTCATGTGGAAAGAGGAACCCCTTCAGCAGAAAATGTTGACTTGTTCTCAATTCTGCACTATCTTCATGGAAGATCAAACAAGGGCTCTTGTGAGACAAGGCCGCTAACTCAGACCTCCGCCTTGCAGATGCCAAGGCCAACAGGATGACCACTTTCCAAGTGAGGAACTACAACTCCAGCTTATGTAAAGGTTCAAATCAATGTGATTGAATGAACTGCAACACCACATTCAGATCCCATGGTGCCACTGGAGGCCCAATGGAGGTTGGATGGGCAACACGCCTTCCACGAAAGTCTGAACTTCTGGAATGGAGGCCAATTGTTTCTGAAAGAAAACTGCTAAGGCTGAAACGGTACCTTAATTGAGCCCAATTTTAGACCCGCATCCACACCTGCTTGTAGAAAATGGAGAAAACGTCCTAGCTGAAAACCTTCCGTAGGAGCCTTCATGGATTCACATCAAGAAACATATTTTCTCCAAATACGGTGGTAATGTTTAGACGTTACCCTTTTTCTGGCCAGAAAAAGTGTGGGAATGACTTCAATGGAAATACCGTTATGGCTAGAATTAGGCGATCAACCGCCATGCCGTCAAACGTATCCGCGGTAAGGATGGATATACGTACGGCCTCTGCTGTAACAGGTGGGGAATAGGCCAGGGAACACCTATGAGTGCTTCCTGAAGATCTGGATATCTAGCCCTCCTTGGCCAGTCTGGGACAACGAGGGTCACTCGAATCTTTGTTCTTCTTATGATCTTTAGAGCTTTTGGAATGAGAGGGAATGGAGGGAATACATATACCGACCGAAACACCCACGGTGTCACCAGCGCATCTACTGCTATTGCATGAAGGTCCCTTGACCTGGAACAATATCCCCGAAACTTCTTGTTGAGACGAGATGCCATCATGTCTACTTGAGGAACTCCCCAACGACTTGTCACCTCTGTGAAGACTTCTTGGTGGAGGCCCCACTCTCCTTGATGGAGATCGTGTTTGCTGAGGAAATCTGCTTCCCAGATGTCTACTCCTGGAAAGAAGATCGCTGCTAGAGTGCCTGTATGCTTCTCCTCCCAGCGGAGAATCTGTGTGGCTTCTGCCACCGCCGCTCTGCGATTCGTTCCATCCTGACGGTTACTACACGCTACTGCTGTTACATCGTCCGATTGGATCAGTACGGGTAGATCTTGAAGAAGATGTTCCGCTTGTAGAAGGCCGTTGTAAATGGCTCTTAACTCCAGAATGTTTATGTGGAGACAAGTGTACTGACTTGACCATTCCTTGGAAGTTGTCCCCCCTGTGTGTCTGCTCTCCAGCCTCAGAGGCTTGCATCCGTGGTCACTAGCGTCCAGTCCTGGATCCCGAACCTGCGCCTCACTAGGAGGGGAGAGTTGTGCAGCCACCACAGGAGTGAGATTCTGGTCTTGGAAGACAGGATTATCCTCCGGAGCATGTGTAGGTGGGATCCGGACTCTAACAGGTCCCACTGGAATACTCTGGCCTGTAACCTGCCAAACTGTATGACCTCGTAGGCCGCAACCATCATCCCCAGCAACCGTATGCATTGATGGATAGACACACTTGCTGGTTTCTGAATTTATTGGACTAGTCTCTGGATATCCAGAGCCCTTTCCACTGGAAGAAAAACTCTGTAGTTCTGTGTCCAGTATCATTTCCAGAAATGGCAATCTTGTCGTCGGTATCAAGTATGACTTTGGGAAGTTCATGACCCAACCCTGTTGTTGAAGAACCATCAGGGATAGTGCAATGTTCTGCACCAACCTGGCCTTGAAACACTCCTTTATTAGGAGATCTTCCAAGTACGGGATACTAGTGACTCCTTGCTTGCGAAGAACCATAATTTTCGCCATTACCTTGGTGAGAATCCTTGGAGCCGTGGATAGACCAAACGGCAACATCTGAAATTGGTAATGACAATCCTTAATTGTAAATCTCAGGCAATCCTGACGTGGAGGATAAATGGGAACATGTAAGTAGGCATCCATTATGTCTACTGAAACCATGAAATCTCCTTCCTCCAGACTGGAGATTACTGCCCTGAGAGATTCCATCCTGAATATGAATTACTTTCGGTAGAATTTGAAATATTACTGATTTAGAGGATCGGTTTGACGGAGCCGTCCGGCTTTGGAGCCACAAAGAGGCTTTAATGAGAAAAAAAAAATCCTCCCTGTTGGAACAGAGGAATCAGGGTAATGACCTGATCCTGACTCAATTTGGAATGGCTGTGCTCTCCACCTCTCTGTCAGGGAGAGAACTGGTAAGGCCAATTTGAAATCAGTGTGGGGAACCGCCTTGAACTCCAGTTCGCATCCGTGGGACACTATTTGTAAAACTCCCGGGTCCAGGCCAGAATGAACCCAGAACTGACTGAAAAGTGTCAGGCACGCCCCCACTGGGGCGTACTCTCGCAAGGGAGTACCAGCGTCATGCAGTAGATTTGGCAGAAGCAGGAGATGATTTCTGCTCCTGTGATCCCGAAGAGGAGGACCTCTTTATCTTCCCCTATCTCTATATGCAAAGAAAGGGAAACTTTTTTTTTTTTTTTTCCGGTCGTACCTCATGGGCCAAAAGGACCGCAACTTGGAGCGATGCTACTTTTTTGTCTGTGGAAGGACACACGGCAGAAAAACGACTTCCCTGCGGTAGCTGCCCACCAAATCATCCAGGTCACTACCAAACAAGGTCTCCCCTTGATTACGGGAGAGACTCCATAATCTATTTTGGAAGCAGGATGCGCCTTTCACTGGTGAATTCTCTATCACGGCTCCACACATGGATGCCGTAGCATACTGTATATGATCTAACGTCAGGAGAATCTCATCCATAGCTAGTGTCAATACTTGATAATAAAATTATCAGACCACTTTTCAACAGCACCACTCATCCACGCACATGCAATGTAGTCCTGAGTAATGTCTCATGGGCTGTATAATTAAATATTAATGTATACTGCAATGTGTGGTCTGCCACCTCCTTAAGGACAGATGTCCCAGAAGCAGGCAGAGCCACTTCTTTGTTAACCCTGAGAGGGCCCTTCTTAAAACGGGAGGCGACTCCCCCTGTCAACTGCCGGGAAAGGCTAGGTAACCTGAATTCCCTTGGGAATCACGAGAGGAAGGAAAAAGTTTCCTTCTTTTCTTTCTTTATATAGGCCAATCTTCTTCTGTTGGTACAGAAGGGTACTCCGTAATGTCCAAGACAACCCTTATAGCAACAACCATGTACTGAATATTCCAAGTTAATTTCGGAATCATTCTGGAAAATTAGCGTTGACACAGGATTCAGAGTCCGTGTCGGTATCAGTGTGCATTACATAGAGAATGTCAGGAGACCCCGAGGGGCCTGGTGAGGATGAAAACACAGAACTTTGGAAAAACATCTCTTCCACAGACTGTCCCCAGGGCTGTGCCTGAGACTCAAACATATGCTTATATTATCACGCAATTTTTTATTTTTACTTTTTTTTTCACCCATAAACGTTTTTAGTGGTGCCGGAAGGACCACCACATTACATATATATATATATATATATATATACACACATATATATACACATATATAAGCGGGGAAGATATAATAAGAATTTACTTACCGATAATTCTATTTCTCATAGTCCGTAGTGGATGCTGGGGACTCCGTAAGGACCATGGGGAATAGCGGCTCCGCAGGAGACTGGGCACATCTAAAGAAAGCTTTAGGACTATCTGGTGTGCACTGGCTCCTCCCCCTATGACCCTCCTCCAAGCCTCAGTTAGGATACTGTGCCCGGACGAGCGTACACAATAAGGAAGGATTTTGAATCCCGGGTAAGACTCATACCAGCCACACCAATCACACCGTATAACCTGTGATCTGAACCCAGTTAACAGCATGATAACAGAGGAGCCTCTGAAAGATGGCTCACAACAATAATAACCCGATTTTTGTAACAATAACTATGTACAAGTATTGCAGACAATCCGCACTTGGGATGGGCGCCCAGCATCCACTACGGACTATGAGAAATAGAATTATCGGTAAGTAAATTCTTATTTTCTCTAACGTCCTAAGTGGATGCTGGGGACTCCGTAAGGACCATGGGGATTATACCAAAGCTCCCAAACGGGCGGGAGAGTGCGGATGACTCTGCAGCACCAAATGAGAGAACTCCAGGTCCTCCTCAGCCAGGATATCAATTTTGTAGAATTTTACAAACGTATTTGCTCCTGACCAAGTAGCTGCTCGGCAAAGTTGTAAAGCCGAGACCCCTCGGGCAGCCGCCCAAGATGAGCCCACCTTCCTTGTGGAGTGGGCATTTACAGATTTTTGGCTGTGGCAGGCCTGCCACAGAATGTGCAAGCTGAATTGTACTACAAATCCAACGAGCAATAGTCTGCTTAGAAGCAGGAGCACCCAGCTTGTTGGGTGCATACAGGATAAACAGCGAGTCAGATTTCCTGACTCCAGCCCTCCTGGAAACATATATTTTCAGGGCCCTGACAACGTCTAGCAACTTGGAGTCCTCCAAGTCCCTAGTAGCCGCAGGCACCACAAATAGGTTGGTTCAGGTGAAACGCTGAAACCACCTTAGGGAGAAACTGAGGACGAGTCCTCAATTCCGCCCTGTCCGAATGGAACATCAGATAAGGGCTTTTTCAGGATAAAGCCGCCAATTCTGACATGCGCCTGGCCCAGGCCAGGGCCAACAGCATGACCACTTTCCATGTGAGATATTTTAACTCCACAGATTTAAGTGGTTCAAACCAATGTGACTTTTGGAACCCAAAACTACATTGAGATCCCAAAGTGCCACTGGAGGCACAAAAGGAGGCTGTATATGCAGTACCCCTTTTACAAACGTCTGAACTTCAGGGACTGAAGCTAGTTCTTTTTGGAAGAAAATTGACAGGGCCGAAATTTGAACCTTAATGGACCCCAATTTCAGGCCCATAGACACTCCTGTTTGCAGGAAATGTAGGAATCGACCCAGTTGAATTTCCACCGTCGGGCCTTACTGGCCTCGCACCACGCAACATATTTTCGCCAATTGCGGTGATAATGTTTTTGCGGTTACATCCTTCCTGGCTTTGATCAGGATAGGGATGACTTCATCCGGAATGCCTTTTTTCCTTCAGGATCCGGCGTTCAACCGCCATGCCGTCAAACGCAGCCGCGGTAAGTCTTGGAACAGACAGGGTCCTTGCTGGAGCAGGTCCCTTCTTAGAGGTAGAGGCCACGGATCCTCCGTGAGCATCTCTTGAAGTTCCGGTTACCAAGTCCTTCTTGGCCAATCCGGAGCCACGAATATAGTGCTTACTCCTCTCCATCTTATCAATCTCAGTACCTTGGGTATGAGAGGCAGAGGAGGGAACACATACCCTGACTGGTACACCCACGGTGTTACCAGAGCGTCTACAGCTATTGCCTGAGGGTCCCTGGACCTGGCGCAATACCTGTCGAGTTTTTCCCAACGGTTTATAATCATGTGGAAGACTTCTGGGTGAAGTCCCCACTCTCCCGGGTGGAGGTCGTGCTGAGGAAGTCTGCTTCCCAGTTGTCCACTCCCGGAATGAATACTGCTGACAGTGCTATCACATGATTTTCCGCCCAGCGAAGAATCCTTGCAGCTTCTGCCATTGCCCTCCTGCTTCTTGTGCCACCCTGTCTGTTTACGTGGGTGACTGCCGTGATGTTGTCCGACTGGATCAACACCGGCTGACCTTGAAGCAGAGGTCTTGCTAAGCTTAGAGCATTGTAAATGTCCCTTAGCTTCAGGATATTTATGTGAAGTGATGTCTCCAGGCTTGACCATAAGTCCTGGATATTCCTTCCCTGTGTGACTGCTCCCCAGCCTCGCAGGCTGGCATCCGTGGTTACCAGGACCCAGTCCTGAATGCCGAATCTGCGGCCCTCTAGAAGATTAGCACTCTGCAACCACCACAGGAGGGACACCCTTGTCCTTGGTGACAGGGTTATCCGCTGATGCATCTGAAGATGCGACCCGGACCATTTGTCCAGCAGGTCCCACTGGAAAGTTCTTGCGTGGAATCTGCCGAATGGGATTGCTTCGTAGGAAGCCACCATTTTACCCAGAACCCTTGTGCATTGATGCACTGAGACTTGGCTCGGTTTTAGGAGGTTCCTGACTAGCTCGGATAACTCCCTGGCTTTCTCCTCCGGGAGAAACACCTTTTTCTGGACTGTGTCCAGGATCATCCCTAGGAACAGAAGACAAGTCGTCGGAACCAGCTGCGATTTTGGAATATTGAGAATCCAACCGTGCTGCAGCAACACTACCTGAGATAGTGCTACACCGACCTCCAACTGTTCCCTGGATCTTACCCTTATCAGGGAATTGTCCAAGTAAGGGATAACTAAAATTCCCTTCCTTTGAAGGAATATCATCATTTCGGCCATTACCTTGGTAAAGACCCGGGGTGCCGTGGACCATCCATACGGCAGCGTCTGAACTGATAGTGACAGTTCTGTACCATAAACCTGAGGTACCCTTGGTGAGAAGGGTAAATTTTGACATGAAGGTAAGCATCCTTGATGTCCCGAGACATCATGTAGTCCCCTTCTTCCAGGTTCGCAATCACTGCTCTGAGTGACTCAATCTTGAATTTGAACCTCTGTATGTAAGTGTTCAAAGATTTTAGATTTAGAATCGGTCTCACCGAGCCGTCCGGCTTCGGTACCACAACAGTGTGGAATAATACCCCGTTCCCTGTTGCAGGAGGGGTATCTTGATTATCACCTGCTGGGAATACAGCTTGTGAATGGCTTCCAAAACTGTCTCCCTGTCAGAAGGAGACATCGGTAAAGCCGACTTTAGGAAACGGCGAGGGGGAGACGTCTCGAATTCTAATTTGTACCCCTGAGATATCACCTGAAGGATCCAGGGGTCTACTTGCGAGTGAGCCCACTGCGCGCTGAAATTCATTGAGACGGGCCCCCCACCGTGCCTGATTCTGCTTGTAAAGCCCCAGCGTATACTGAGGGCTTGGCAGAGGCGGGAGAGGGTTTCTGTTCCTGGGAACTGGCTGATTTCTGCAGCCTTTTTCCTCTCCCTCTGTCACGGGGCAGAAATGAGGAACCTTTTGCCCGCTTATCCACGAAAAGACTGCGCCTGATAATACGGCGTCTTCTCATGTTGAGAGGCGACCTGGGGTACAAACGTGGATTTCCCAGCTGTTGCCGTGGCCACCAGGTCTGAAAGACCGACCCCAAATAACTCCTCCCCTTAATAAGGCAATACTTGCAAATGCCGTTTGGAATACGCATCACCTGACCACTGACGTGTCCATAACCCTCTACTGGTAGAAATGGACAACGCACTTAGACTTGATGCCAGTCGGCAAATATTCCGCTGTGCATCACGCATATATAGAAATGCATCTTTCAAATGCTCTATAGGCAAAAATATACTGTCCCTATCTAGGGTATCAATATTTTCAGTCAGGGAATCCGACCACGCCAACCCAGCACTGCACATCCAGGCTGAGGCGACTGCTGGTCGCAGTATAACACCAGTATGTGTGTAAATACATTTTAGGATACCCTCCTGCTTTCTATCAGCAGGATCCTTAAGGGCGGCCATCTCAGGAGAGGATAGAGCCCTTACAAGCGTGTGAGCGCTTTATCCACCCTACGGGGTGTTTCCCAACGCACCCTAACCTCTGGCGGGAAAGGATATAATGCCAATAACATTTTAGAAATTATCAGTTGTTATCGGGGGAAACCCACGCATCATCACACACCTCATTTAATTTCTCAGATTCAGGAAAACTACAGGTAGTTTTTCCTCACCGAACATAATACCCCTTTTTGGTGGTACTCGTATTATCAGAAATGTGTAAAACATTTTTCATTGCCTCAATCATGTAACGTGTGGCCCTACTGGAAGTCACATTTGTCTCTTCACCGTCGACACTGGAGTCAGTATCCGTGTCGGCGTCTATATCTGCCATCTGAGGTAACGGGCGCTTTAGAGCCCCTGACGGCCTATGAGACGTCTGGACAGGCACAAGCTGAGTAGCCGGCTGTCTCATGTCAACCACTGTCTTTTATACAGAGCTGACACTGTCACGTAATTTCTTCCAACAGTTCATCCACTCAGGTGTCGACCCCCTAGGGGGTGACATCACTATTACAGGCAATCTGCTCCGTCTCCACATCATTTTTCTCCTCATACATGTCGACACAAAAGTACCGACATACAGCACACACACAGGGAATGCTCTGATAGAGGACAGGACCCCACTAGCCCTTTGGGGAGACAGAGGGAGAGTTTGCCAGCACACACCAGAGCGCTATATATATACAGGGATAACCTTATATAAGTGTTTTTCCCCTTATAGCTGCTGTATAGTTAATACTGCGCCTAATTTGTGCCCCCCTCTCTTTTTTAACCCTTTCTGTAGTGTAGTGACTGCAGGGGAGAGCCAGGGAGCTTCCCTCCAACGGAGCTGTGAGGGAAAATGGCGCCAGTGTGCTGAGGAGATAGGCTCCGCCCCCTTATCGGCGGCCTTATCTCCCGTTTTTCTATGTATTCTGGCAGGGGTTAAATGCATCCATATAGCCCAGGAGCTATATGTGATGCATTTTTTTTGCCATCCAAGGTGTTTTTATTGCGTCTCAGGGCGCCCCCCCCCAGCGCCCTGCACCCTCAGTGACCGGAGTGTGAAGTGTGCTGAGAGCAATGGCGCACAGCTGCAGTGCGCTACCTTGTTGAAGACAGGACGTCTTCTGCCGCCGATTTTCCGGACCTCTTCTGCCTTCTGGCTCTGTAAGGGGGCCGGCGGCGCGGCTCTGGGACCCATCCAAGCTGGGCCTGTGATCGTCCCTCTGGAGCTAATGTCCAGTAGCCTAAGAAGCCCAATCCACTCTGCACGCAGGTGAGTTCGCTTCTTCTCCCCTTAGTCCCTCGATGCAGTGAGCCTGTTGCCAGCAGGTCTCACTGAAAATAAAAAAACTAAACTAAAACTTTCACTAAGAAGCTCAGGAGAGCCCCTAGTGTGCACCCTTCTCGTTCGGGCACAGAGATCTAACTGAGGCTTGGAGGAGGGTCATAGGGGGAGGAGCCAGTGCACACCAGATAGTCCTAAAGCTTTCTTTAGATGTGCCCAGTCTCCTGCGGAGCCGCTATTCCCCATGGTCCTTACGGAGTCCCCAGCATCCACTTAGGACGTTAGAGAAATATATATATATATATACACACACACACACACACACACACACACACACACACACACACACACACACACACACATACATACATACATATATATATACACACATCTGTGCCCCTACTAAAATTTCCTCAGGGGAAGACCACCCTGTCAGACATGCTACACGCATGTGCAAACACCCCACAGACACCCCGGGGCTTATAGGGAACAGATCCATCTGTAAAATCTGTCAAGGCACACAGAGAGGATTTTGTCAGCTCACAACCCAGCGTCAGCAGCAGAAAACTGTGCAACAAGTTTGCCCACAGACCTGCAGCGCCATTTTATTCATATATCAGTAAATATAGAAATATACACAACACTAATTTAATTTCGCACCCCTTGTTTTGCACCCTGATACAGTGGTGAAGGAAGGATCAGCGTCCTTGCATGGAAGGAGGGAAAAATGGCGCCGAGTAGCGTGCTGGCTGACTGAGGAAGAAGTCCCGGCCCCGCAATGGCGCGCTTCTCCTCAGTGCGGATTACTAAATATTCATACTGGCAGGGGTTAGGACAGTGCCACCGCACTATATGCCCTTATGTGCCATTGTTAAAAGAAGATTTTATGCTGCCCAGGGCGCCCCCCCCCCCCCGCAGTGCCTGTTATGTGTGTGGGAGCATGGCGCGCAGCGTTCCGTTCGCTGCACGGTACCTCAGAAAGCCGTCACTGGAGAAGAAGTCTTCTGTTCTTCTGCTACTCACCTGTCTTCTGACTTCTGGCTCTGTAAGGGGGTGACGGGCAGGCTGCGGGAGTGAGCATCTAGGCGTAACCAGCGATCAGCACCCTCAGGAGCTAATGGTGTCCTGTCAGCTAGAAGTAGAGCCATTGAACTCACTAGAAGTTGGTCATACTTCCCTCCCCTAAGTCCAACGAAGCAGGGAGACTGTTGCCAGCAGCCTCCCTGAAAATAAAAAACCTAACATAAGTCTTTTCAGAGAAACTCAGTAGAGCTTCCCTGTAGTGCGTCCAGTCTCACTGGGCACAATTCTAAAACTGGAGTCTGGAGGAGGGGCATAGAGGGAGGAGCCAGTTCACACCCTTTGAAAGTCTTAAAGTGCCCATGTCTCCTGCGGATCCCGTCTATACCCCATGGTTCTAAATGTGACCCCAGCATCCTCTAGGACGTATGAGAAAAGTGATGAAACTAGACTTAGGGGGTGAGTTGGACAACAGCTGCTGTACTGCACATGAGCTTCATGAACTAGCGCCAGTATTTTCTCCTCCATTTGCTCTTCCACAGCTGGATCAGGGACATACATGTGCAGTAAGGGCGTGCAGACACACAGTAACATGTTCCTTACAAGTGTAACTCCTTTGTATACACAAGGTGGCTGCAGCCTTTGATGATGGCTGCATGTGGGATCTAAGTGCAGATCCCAAAATGGTGCAGGTATCTTAGGGTCCATATAACTTTAAATACAGACATTAAAAAGCGTGTAAACTCATATCAACAGACTGTATGCAAATGGCAACCTTTACCTTCAACACTTTCACCACGCCCAGAATGAGACACCATCTAACTACTGTATTAGCACAATGGGAAATATTTTGGATGAAATATACTAAAACATAAACATAACACACACTATTATATATATATATATATACATACACACACAGACAAGGGTGGTTCAATAAGTAAGGTAACAAGATGTGTGTAACGTTCTCTATTTCCTGTCAGGCCAGAGCAGGTAGATGAATGTCAGCTGCTGATGTGCCCTTTAGACACAGAAATCTAATCACACTACGCACAACAATGTGTGACTAATGTTTCTGCCAGCCACGCAATTTTACACCTGATGTTGGGACAGCATGACTGATATGAGGCGCAGTGTGGGAAAGCCGTGGTTTGCCTGATCTGGCCTGGTGGGAAAATAGAATGAAAAAAAGAATATTACACACGTGAGAAATCTTGTTACCGTACTGTGGCACTCATTCTGAGTTGTTCGCTCGCTAGCAGCTTTTAGCAGCATTAAAAACGCTAGGCCGCCGCTGTCTGGGAGTGTATCTTAGCTTAGCAGAATTGCGAACGAAAGATTAGCAGAATTGCTACTAAATAATTCTTTGCAGTTTCTGAGTAGCTCCAGACCTACTCACGAATTGTGATCAGCTCAGTCAGTTTAGTTCCTGGTTTGACGTCACAAACACGCCCTGCGTTCGGCCAGCCACTCCCCAATTTCCCCAGACACTCCCGCGTTTTTCCCAGACATGCCTGCGTTTTTTTGCAAACGCCGGGAAGACGCTGAGTTGCCGCCCAGAAAGGCCCCTTTCCTGTCAATCATTTACCGCTTTGGTGAGTGCTGAACTTTCTGTTTGTATATATATATATTTTTTATTTTTATTTTATTATTTTGTTTTTTTTTACCCGTCCAAGGAAGAATGTGTGGTCCCTTATCAGTTTCTGCATCTGTAAATCCTGAATGTACTCGTCCACAAGCAGATGTTCCGTAAACAGGGTCATAGAAAACACACAATTCCAGTGTGATCTGTGGTGATAAGAAAATAGGAGTGATTGGCTAGATTGGCTACATTTCTGAGTCTGTACAGTCTTCGTTGATACCTACAAATAGGGCATGTTTTCTACATTATAGCACAGCAGAGGTAGGAAACATGCATCAATCTTGAAAGCACTACTATAGTCCTATACAGTTCTGGTGACTTGGAATAAACGGGTCTATTTACTAAGCCTTGGATGGAGATAAAGTCGCTGGAGATAAAGTACCAGCCAATCAGCTCCTAACTGCTATGCCACAGGCTGGGTTTGAAAAATGACAGTTAGGAGCCGATTGGCTGCTACTTTAATTCTGTCCAGTTTATCTCCATCCAAGGCTTAGTACATAGACTCCTTAGTACCACTGACTGTAGTGCATGGAGATCTGGAACACTATATATAAAAGAGGGCACTTAATTGTACAGGTGTCATGGCATCCAATCAAATTCTATGATTTTGTCTTACACTGTACTATCAGGCTCTCCAGTTGCCCATGCATAATGTATTGGATGTTGGTACAGCTGTGCCTTGCTAGACTATTGTTTGGTCACAAAAGAAAATGCGATATCTGGAAATACCACAAAAGCATTTCCAATTAGGATTTCTGTTTAAGTATAACTACAGATTTGTCCACTTGTACATCCTTGCTGCAGTCCCGCTAAACAGTCATTCTAGTGACGCCATGCCATCTTAGTCACAAACTAATGCACAAGCTGATCCTGCTGATTAAAATGATATGCAGCATGCCTATATTCTGTGTGTAATTGCAGCTGTATCTGCATCCAAAATACCATTTCCAGGAAGACTAAAAAAGTGCACAAAACGACTCTTGGCGCTACAGAGTCACACGGCACTCACACGTTATGTGTAACGCAACTTGAAGCGCACGGAACAAAGATGTAACAGGACAAGAGGACACATCTGTGGTATAATGTGGGACAGTTTGTGAGAGATCGATCAGCAGTAGTTACTACAGGGACGGAGAGGTCATTGGGCTTCGACATCAAAAAGATAAAACTGTTGATGTTAATCCAGCCCAAAGGAACGAAAGAGTGAGAGAAAATATAGGATTTTAATACCTACCGGTAAATCCTTTTCTCTTAGTCCGTAGAGGATGCTGGGGATGCTTCAAGAACCATGGGGTATAGACGGGATCCGCAGGAGACATGGGCACACTATAAGACTTTGAATGGGTGTGAACTGGCTCCTCCTTCTATGCCCCTCCTCCAGACTCCAGTTATAGGAACTGTGCCCAGGGATTACGGACAATTTCGAGGAAAAGGATTTATTTAATTATTTTAAACCAAGGTGAGATACATACCAGCTCACACCTCCAACACGCCGTACAACATGGCATTCAACAGCAACGCATGCAACGGCATGACCAACAGCAGTCACAGATTTGACTGAACTCAACGCAACATGGGCGTAACTATAACCAAACCGCAGAAATAGCCCGCACTGGGACGGACGCCCAGCATCCTCTACGGGCTAAGAGAAAAGGATTTACCGGTAGGTATTAAAATCCTATTTTCTCATAGATCCTAGAGGATGCTGGGGATGCTTCAAGAACCATGGGGTTTATACCAAAGCTCTAGAACGGGCGGGAGAGTGCGGATGACTCTGCAGCACCGATTGACCAAACAAGAGGTGCTCAGCCAGGGTATCAAACTTGTAAAACTTCGCAAAGGTGTTTGATCCCGACCAAGTAGCAGCTCGGCAAAGTTGTAAGGACGAGACTCCCCGGGAAGCCGCCCAGGATGATCCCACCTTTCTGGTAGAATGGGCTTTCACCGATTTTGGTGACGGCACTCCTGCCGTAGAATGAGCCTGCTGAATCTTATTACAAATCCAGCACGCAATAGTCTGCTTAGAAGCAGGAGCCCCAATCTTGTTGGGAGCCCACAGGACAAACAGAGCCGCTGTTTTCCTAATCTACGCCGTTCTGGCGACATAGATCTTCAAAGCTCTGACCACATCAAGAGACTTTGACTCCGCCAAGGCCTCAGTAGCCACTGGCACCACAATAGGCTGGTTTACGTGAAAAGATGAAACCACTTTTGGCAGAAATTGTTGACGAGTTCTCAACTCTACTCTATCCGCATGGAAAATCAAATAGGGGCTTTTGTGAGACAAAACCGCCAATTCAGACACTCGCCTTGCTGACGCCAAGGCCAACAACATGACCACCTTCCAAGTAAGGAATTTTAACTCAACCTTTCGCAAAGCTTCAAACCAATGTGATTGCAAAAATTGCAACACCACATTAAGATCCCACGGTGCCACAGGAGGCACAAACGGAGGTTGAATGTGCAGCACGCCTTTTACGAAGGTCTGAACTTCTGGAAAAGAAGTCAATTCTTTCTGAAAAAAGAACGACAAGGCCGAAATCTGTACCTTAATAGAGCCTAACTTTAGGCCCGCATCCACACCTGCTTGTAGGAAATGGAGCAAAACGCCCCAGGTGAAATTCTTTCGTAGGAGCCTACTTGGATTCACACCAAGACACATATTTCCTCCAAATACGGTGGTAATGCTTTGCCGTTACTTCTTTTCTATCCTGAAGAAGTGTGGGAATGACTTCACTGGGAATACCCTTTCGTGCTAGGATTTGACGTTCAACTGCCACGCCGTCAAACGCAGCCGCTGTAAGTCCTGATACACGCACGGCCCCTGTTGTAACAGGTCCTCCCGAAGAGGAAGAGGCCAGGGATCTTCTATGAGCAACTCCTGAAGATCTGGATACCAGGCCCTTTTTGGCCAATCCGGAACAATGAGGATCGCCTGAACCCTTGTTCTTCTTATAAGTTTTATCACCTTTGGAATGAGTGGAAGTGGAGGGAACACATATACCGACGGAAACACCCACGGTGTCACTAGGGCGTCCACCGCTATCGCTTGAGGGTCCCTTGACCTGGAACAATATCTCTGAAGTTTCTTGTTATGTCCACTTGAGGAACTCCCCAATGACTTGTCACTTCTGCAAAGACCTCTTGATGAAGACCCCACTATCCTGGATGGAGATCGTGTCTGCTGAGGAAGTCTGCTTCCCAGTTGTCCACTCCTGGAATGAAGACTGCTGACAGAGCGCTGGCATGTCTTTCCGCCCAGTGAAGAATCTTCGTGGCCTCGGCCATCGCCGCTCTGCTCCTAGTTCCGCCTTGGCGGTTTATGTACGCCACTGCTGTCACGTT
This sequence comes from Pseudophryne corroboree, assembly GCF_028390025.1. NCBI lineage: Eukaryota > Metazoa > Chordata > Amphibia > Anura > Myobatrachidae > Pseudophryne > Pseudophryne corroboree. The sequence continues at coordinate 747,026,121 of NC_086449.1, forward strand.
GTCTGACTGAATCAAGACAGGCAGACCTCGAAGAAGATGTTCTGCTTGCAGTATGCCATTGTAAATGGCTCTTAATTCCAGAATGTTTATGTGTAGACAAGCTTCTTGGCTCGACCACTTTCCCTGAAAGTTTCTTCCCTGTGTGACTGCTCCCCAGCCTTGGAGGCTTGCATCTGTGGTCACCAGGATCCAATCCTGAATCCCGAACCTGCGTCCCTCCAGAAGGTGAGAACTGTGCAGCCACCACAGAAGGGAGATTCTGGTCCTGGGAGATATAATTATTTTCCGATGCATGTCCAGGTGAGACCCGGACCACTGGTCCAACAGATTCCACTGAAACACCCTGGCATGGAACCTGCCATACGGAATGGCCTCGTAGGCCGCCACCATCTTCCCCAGCAACCGAGTGCATTGAAGAACTGACACTTTTGCTGGTTTCAGAATCTGTTTTACCATGTTCTGTATTTCCAGAGCTTTTTCCACTGGAAGAAAAACTCTCTGCAATTCTGTGTCCAGGACCATACCCAGGAACGACAGCCGTGTCGTTGGATCCAACTATGTGTGTCTTCAACAATTGCTCCTTGGACCTCGCCTTTATGAGGAGATCGTCCAAGTACGGGATAACTGTGATTCCCTGCTTGCGCAGGAGAACCATCATTTCCGCCATTACTTTGGTGAAAATACTCGGAGCCGTGGACAGACCAAACGGCAACGTCTGAAATTGGTAATGACAATCCTGTACAGCAAATCTCAGGTAAGCCTGATGTGGAGGATATATGGGGACATGCAAGTAGGCATCCTTTATGTCGACCGATACCATAAAATCCACCTCTTCCAGATTGGAGATCACTGCACGGAGAGATTCCATCTTGAACTTGAATTTTTTTTAGAAAGAAATTGAGGGATTTTAGGTTCAGAATCGGTCTGACTGAGCCATCCGGCTTCGGGACAACGAACAGGCTCGAATAAAAACCTTCCCCCTGTTGTGATGGGGGCACCGTGACAATTACTTGATTTTGACACAACTTTAGTATCGCCGCGCTTACTATTTCCCTTTCTAGAAGAGAAGCTGGCAAGGCCGATTTGAAAAGTCGGTGAGGGGGCACGTCTTGAAACTCTAACTTGTACCCTTGGTTTACTATGTCTACTATCCAAGGATCCAGATCCGAGTGCACCCAGACCTGACTGAAGAGATGGAGACGTGCCGCCACCGGTGCGGACTCCCGCAGAGGAGCCCCAGCGTCATGCGGTGGATTTCGTAGAAGCCGGATAGGACTTCTGCTCTTGGGAACTTGCCACAGCCTGTGACCTTTTTCCCCTTCCTCTCCCCTCGCAGCAAGGAAGGAGGACCCACAACCTTTTTTGAATATAGTGGGCCGAAAGGACTGCATCTGATAGTGAGGAGATTTCTTCTGCTGTGCAGGAACATAAGGTAAAAATGAAGACTTACCCGCGGTGGCCGTAGACACCAGGTCAGTGAGGCCGTCACCAAACAAGACCTTACCGTTAAACGGTAGAGACTCTATCGCCTTAGAGTCAGCATCAGCATTCCATTGATGAATCCACAATGCTCTCCTTGCCGAGACTGCCATGGCATTGGCCCTTAATCCCAAAAGGCCAATATCCCTTACAGCTTCTTTTAAATATGCTGCAGCGTCCCTGATGTGACCCAAAGTCAAAAGCACACTATCCCTGTCTAGGGTATCTACCTCAGATGAGAAGTTATCTGCCCACTTTTCAATAGCGCTACTCACCCATGCCGAAGCAACGGCAGGCCTGAGTAGCGACCCTGTAGCGACATAAATGGATTTTAGGGTATTTTCCTGCTTACGATCCACAGAATCCTTTAGGGCTGCCGTGTCAGGGGACGGAAGCGCCACCTTTTTGGATAGACGCGATAAAGCTTTGTCTACCGTGGGGATTGACTCCCACCTTTCCCTGTCCTCAGAGGGGAACGGATATGCCACTGGAATTCTTTTGGGAACATGTATCTTTTTGTCAGGATTTTCCCAAGCCTTTTCAAAAAGTGCGTTCAGTTCATGAGAGGGAGGAAACGTTACCTCAGGTTTCTTTCCTTTAAACATACAGACCCTAGTATCAGGAAAAGCAGGGTCCTCAGTGATATGTAATACGTCTTTTATCGCCACAATCATGTACTGAATACTCTTAGCCAGTTTTGGATGTAATCTGGCATCACTATAGTCGACACTGGAATCAGAGTCTGTGTCGGTATCTGTATCTGCTATCTGGGTAAGTGCACGTTTCTGTGACCCCGAAGGGGTCTGGGCCTGTGGCAAAGCATCTTCTATGGATTTCCTCCATGTCTGGTTCTTAGACTCAGATTTATCAAATCTTTTAGTCAACTTAGTCACATTTGCGTTTAAAACACTCAACATATTCACCCAATCATTCGTCGGCGGTGCCGACACGGTCACTCTCACAGTATTTTCTGTCCCCACTCCAGCCTCCTCCTGGGAAGAGCATTCAGCCTCAGACACCCACAACCACACTGGGGCTATAGGGGACAGACCCACAATAAAGCCTGCAAGAGAGACACAGAAAGAGTTCTGCCAGCTCACACCCAGCGCCTATCCCGGTACTGAAGCAAGTAACAAGACTGCCCAGACCTGTTAGCGCTTTTACTATATATATATATATATATATATATATATATATATATATATATATATATATATATATATAATTTAGCACCAATTACTGCGCGGTACCTCAAACGCTGTCTTCTGCCGTCACTGAAGTCTTCTGATCTTCTCATACTCATCCGGCTTCTGTCTTCTGGCTCTGTGAGGGGGGTGACGGCGCGGCTCCTGGAACAAGCAGCTAGGCGTACCAAGTGATCGAACCCCCTGGAGCTAATGGTGTCCAGTAGCCTAAGAAGCAGAGCCCTTGAACTCGGAAGAAGTAGGTCTGCTTCTCTCCCCTCAGTCCCACGGTGCAGGGAGCCTGTAGCCAGCAGGTCTCCCTGAAAATAACAAACCTAATAAAAGTCTTTTTCTGAGAAACTTTGGAGAGCTCCTCAGTGTGCATCCAGTCTCACTGGGCACAGAATCTAACTGGAGTCTGGAGGAGGGGCATAGAGGGAGGAGCCAGTTCACTCCCATTCAGTCTTAGAGTGTGCCCATGTCTCCTGCTGATCCTGTCTATACCCCATGGTTCTTGAAGCATCCCCAGCATCCTCTAGGACGTATGAGAAAGTAATTAGAGATGAGCGGGTTCGGTCTTACTCAGATTTACCCGAATCACCTTATTGGCTCACGGACGTCACGTGTTTTGGTGAGCCAATAAGAACCAGGAAAAAAGAACTTGCGATAATTCTGGCGTTAAGAACCAAGTAAATCCAAACCCGCTCATCTCTACTATAAATTAGACAAGTAAAAACTAAAAATAGAAGTCTTAGCAAAGAGGGTTGCTCACGCTATCACTTCTGAGACATACAGCAGACTGGTTCTAAAATGTATTATTTTTTTTTTTTAAATTCAATATTTTTTATTGAGATTTTCAATTTTGCTTTAACATTTCACACAAACAACACACAAACACTATCCACACTCAACATGTGCGGAAATAACATTACATGTATGCAGTCTAAAGTATACTTAGTAATATAAGCGCCCATCCAGTATATATTCACATAGCAACAGTGTCTTATCCCACACACTTTAAACATAGCCGTTTTCTTAAGCTTCTAAAATGTATTATTTTACAATAAAAGATAATGGAGGGTTTCCTATTAGACCCGATAATTTTTCTTACAAAAAAAATGTTTAATATCACGATTTTAGCCCAATGGTCATTATCAGGCTATCCAATTATAGTCTGGCTTTTTTGTGAGAAGAAATTACCCTCTATCGGCCGATAACACAAGGAATCCGTGATATGTATCCAGACCCATGCCTTATCGCGGGTCTGAGTCCTGCTTATCGCGCATAAACCCCATAAGTACCAACTATTGGGGCTAACTGGATAGCTCCGTGGGAGTCCATTAACAGTGGTAATTTACTGCGCTTAATAGAATATCTTCCAATGTATTTTTCTTCAAATAAACAACAACAAAAAAACAATGCACCTGATTTGGCTAATGCCGGGTTTGCACCAAGAACTGTAGCCCTGCAAGTATTCTTCTGAACATATCAGCTCAATTGGCGTCTGTATGTTTTTAACTTGGCGCATCCAGGTCTGTGGGTTAAGATCCTGCACAGTTTCTTTCAATGTTTCTAGACAAGCGATGGCAGCAAAGACATCAAGAGCCTAAGAATAAAAGAAGACAAAGCGCTAATCTCCAAGTGCAAAGCCAAGTACACATTTACAGCATGAAACATTTTGTACCTTATGAAATATATTCTATTTACAGATGGAGCCCTCCTCATCTTGGCCTTTAATAAGATTAATTGAGCCAGGGCAGTCAGATTTAATCCCTGCTGTACTGTTCTCTGTGTATTGTATTGCATCTGAGAACAATAGATGAAAGGTTTATGCTAATGGAGGTAATTCCGAGTTGTTCGCTCGCTAGCTCTTTTTAGCAGCCGTGAAAACGCTATGCCGCCACCCACTGGGAGTGTATTTTAGCTTAGCAGAAGTGCGAACGAAAGGATCGCAGAGCGACTCCCCCCAAAAATTGTGCAGTTTCAGAGTAGCTCCAGACCTACTCAGCGCTTGCGATCACTTCAGACCGTTCAGTTCCTGATTTGACGTCACAAACACGCCCTGCGTCCGCCCAGCCACGCCTGCATTTTTCCTGGCACGTCTGCGTTTTTCCGAACACTCCTTGAAAACGGTCAGTTGACACCCAGAAACGCCCCTTTCCTGTCAATCACTCTGCGGCCAGCAGTGCGACTGAAAAGCATCGCTAGACCTTGTGTGAAACTACATCGGTCGTTGTGAAAGTACGTCGCGCGTGTGCATTGCACCGCATGCGCAGAAGTGCCGTTTTTTTGCATCATCGCTGCGCAGCGAACATTTTCAACTAGCGATCAACTCGGAATGATCCCCTATAAACCATGGTGCACCTAGGTGCAGCAGAGAAGCCAAGATGAGTGTGGCTCCATCTGTACTAATATCTAAGTAAATAAAAAATGTATCAGCGAATTAGGAGGTGGGCGCAGGTGCGGCCGTGGTTATATATTTTAGCGATCGCCCTTCTGCAAACCTATGCAAATGCTGCTTTCCTGGTGTACAGCTGTGTATATGACTGTGTAAGGAGTGATTCGCACACTTTCAACCTCCACCTGACACGGTTATATCACCTGGTGCGTCATAAGACACCATCATCGGTCGCACCATCGAGAGCTGCAATAACCTTATGGCAGGTGCATGTTTACCCTCAGAGTAAGGCCTCCAAAGAGAATGACTGAGTGTCTTTGCAAGCAAACACTTCAGCAACACACCCACAACATGGACCATCACTGTGCGTCTGTTTAGCCACTTCAACGCCAAGGAACGCCCAGCACTTTACCGTACATCTCAGTCGCAACAGCGCCTTTTCTGCATACACTGTGTAACGCATGCGCTGTAGGAGTTGTCAGGGATTTCCATGCATACGCAGTAGCCAACAATGGCTCAACTTTGTAATCATAGGCATTGTGTATTGCTCTTATTCCGGCCCTTAGGCTGGATTCAGTACTGAGAGAATATGTGCAAAGCACAGTCACAGGAGACAATGGAACCCCGTATTTGTGCAGGGTCATCAAACTCAAAAAGGAGATTTATAGACTTACCATAGTTAAATCTCTTTCTGCGAAGTACACTGGATTCCACAGGGAATACATCAGGGGTGTAGAGTTGGATCTTGATCCGAGGCACCAACAGGGCTAAAGCTTTGACTGTTCCCAGGATGCATTGCACCGCCTCCTCTATAACCCCGCCTCCAGGCACTGGAGCTCAGTTTCATTAACCAGTCCAATGCAGTAGCAGGTAAAAGAGACGGCAGATGTTAGTCACACAGAACCACGTTCTCATGACAGGAGAAGGGACCAGCGGCTAATGTCATACAAACCCAAAGAAGCCAAGTGCATCAGGGTGGGCACCCTGTGGAATCCAGTGTACCTTGCAGAAAGAGATTTAACTATGGTAAGTCTACCATAAATCTCCTTTTCAGCAGCGGAGTACACTGGGATTCCACAGGGAATACATCGAGGATGTCCTAAAGCAGTTCCTCAAGGGAGGGGACGCACCTTAGCGGGTGTGAGAACCCGGCGTCCAAAGGAAGCATCCTGGGAGGCGGAAGTATCAAAGGCATAGAACCTAATGAACGTGTTCACAGAGGACCACATAGCCGCCTTGCACAATTGTTCAGTGGATGCACAACGGCAGGCCGCCCAAAAAGGTCCAACAGAGAGTAGAATGGGCCTTGATAGCAGCAGGAGCAGGAAGACCAGCCTGTGCATAAGCTTGTGCAATCACCATTCTAATCCATCTGGCCAAGGTTTGCTTATTCACGTTTGTGAAAACCAAAAGTACAAAAAGGGAATCTGACCTCCTGATAGAGGCAGTCCTTTCCACATATATACGGAGAGCCCATACCACATACAAAGACCGCTCTTTGGAGGACAAGTCAGAAGAGAAAAAGGCCGGAACCACAATCTCTTGGTTAAGGTGAAAAGATGACAACACCTTAGGCAAATAAGCTGGGCGAGTCCTAAGAACCACCCAGTCACTATGAAATATCAGAAAGGGTGGACGGCAGTACAATGCGCCTAAGTCCGAAACCCTTCGAGCAGAGGCAATAGCCAGCAAAAAGGGGACCTTGGCAGTTAGCCATTTAAGATCCACTATCTCAAGAGGTTCAAATGGAGACTCTTGTAGGTCTTTCAGGACAACAGACAAATCCCATGGAGCCACAGGAGGGACATAGGGAGGTTGAATTCGCAATACGCCCTGAGTGAATTTATGAACGTCAGGAACAGACGCAATTTTCCGCTGAAACCACACCGACAAGGCAGATATGTGAACCTTGAGGGAGGCCAGACGAAGTCCTAAGTCCAGGCCTTGTTGCAAAAAAGCCAGAAGTCTGGAAGTACTAAACTTGGAAGCATCGTAATTCTTAGCAGCACACCAGGTGAAGTAAGAATTCCAAACCCTATAATAAATCCGCGCAGAAGCCAGTTTGCGGGCCTTCAACATAGTTTGGACAACCGCCTCAGAAAATCGTTTGGCTCTCAGGAGGGAAGCTTCAAGAGCCACACCGTCAAAGCCAGTCTGGCCAGGTCCGGGTAGACACAAGGACCCTGAACAAGGTGGTCTTGGCATTGAGGAAGTAGAAGAGGACGCTCTATCGACAGACTCTGCAGGTCTGAGAACCAATGCCGTCTGGGCCACGCTGGAGCGACTAGAAGTAGTATTCCTCCTTCTTGCTTGAACTTCCTTAGAACCCTGGGCAGGAGTGACACTGGGGGGAACACGTAGGGCAGCTGAAAGTTTCATGGAATTGACAGTGCATCCATGAACACTGCTTGAGGATCCCCTGTTCTTGATCCGAAGACCGGAACCTTGTGATTGTGTCGATACGCCATCAGGTCTACATCAGGTAGACCCCACTTGTCCACTGCGAGTTGAAAGACTTCCTGATGAAGACTCCACTCTCCGGCGTGCACATCCTGATGACTGAGGAAATCCGCTTCCCAGTTGAGGACTCCCGGAATCAACACTGCCGATGTTGCTGGCAGATGGCATTCCGCCCAACAAAGGATTTTTGACACTTCCATCATTGCCCTGCGGCTTTGAGTGCCGCCTTGATGATTTATGTATGCCACTGTGGTGGCGTTGTCTGATTGTACTTGAACAGGCCTGTTCTGTACCAGAGACAAGGCAAGTGTTTATGCATTGAACACTGCTCGCAATTCCAGAATGTTTATCGGGAGGAGAGATTCCTCCCTGGTCCACCGACCCTGGAGAGAGCGTTGCTCCAACACCGCGCCCCAACCTAGCAGACTGGCATCCGTCGTCAAAAGGACCCAGTTGGGGATCCAGAAGGGACTGCCCCTGCTCAACTGTTGGTCCTGTAGCCACCAGCTCAGTGACAGACGAACCTCCGGAGTCAAGGAGATCAATTGAGATCTGATCCAGTGAGGCTGGCCGTACCACTTGGAAAGGATTAACCTCTGTGGAAGGCGGGAATGAAATTGAGCGTACTCTACCATGTCGAAAGCAGACACCATGAGGCTTAGTACTTGCATCGCCGAGTGTATCGACACTCTTGGGCGAGAGAGGAAGTATCTGATCCTGTCCTGAAGTTTCAGGACTTTCTCCGGAGACAGAAACAGTCTTTGGCTGTGTGTGTCCAACAGTGCTCCCAGGTGCACCATGCTCCGAGCAGGGACCAGTGAGGACTTTTTCCAGTTGATGAGCCACCCGTGGGCTTGTAGGAATGCCCAGGTGACTGAGGAGAACATCTTCAGAGTTCGCCAGGATCAGCAAGTCGTACAGATACGGCAGGATCCTGATTCCCGAACAGCGGAGAAGGGCTGTCATCATGGCCATGGCCTTGGTGAAGATATGAGGGCCCGTAGCCAATCCAAATGGCAGAGCCTGGAATTGATAATGTAGGTTGTCAATAGCAAACCGCAGATATTTCTGATGCAAAATGGCAATAGGTATATGCAGGTAAGAATCCTGTATGTCCAGGGACACCATATAGTCCTCGGGTTCCATAGCCAGTACAATAGAGCACAGAGTTTCCATACGGAATTTGGACATTCTCACAAATTTGTTCAATGATTTGAAGTTGAGTATCAGCCGGAAGGACCCATTTGGCTTCGGAACTAGAAACAGGGTCGAATAGTATCCCCTGCCTCTCTGGGACAGAGGTACCAGCATCTACCACTCCCGTGTCCAGGAGGGATTGCACAACCAAGTGTAGAGTTTGCGCCTAGAATGGATCTGAAGGGACAACCGTTGAACAGAACTGGCGAGGGGGACGTTTCTTGAAAGACAATGGGTACCCGTTAGAGACAACTTCCTGCACCCAGGTGTCCGACCTGGGCGAACTGCAGAAGTCGGCCCCCCACCCTGGGGTCCCCCAGGGGGAGGCCCGCCCCGTCATGAAGCAGAATTGTCTTGTTTGGAAGCAGGCTGATGGGCGGCCCAGGATTGTTTAGGTTTGGACTTAGTGGTTTTGTAAGTACGAATCAGTCTCGGGTACGGCTGACCATTTGCTTTCCCTGGAGGTCGAAAGGAACAAAAAGTGGTACTCTTAGCCTTTGGAGCAGAAGGATTAGTACTTGGGAGAAACGCAGTCACAATCTTGTTCAGATCCTCCCCAAAAAGTATGTCTCACTTAAAAGGGAGCACCTCCAAGGTCTTTTTAGAGTCTAGGTCCATCTTCCAGGACCGTAACCACATAACACGACGAGCCAGGATAAACGTAGTAGACGCCTTGGCCGCCATAACACCTGCATCAGAGTCCGCCTCCTGAATATAGAGGGAGGCTGTGGTAATATAAGACAGATATTGTCTGGCAGTGTCAGAAAAATCCTGAGGCAGCTCCTCCTCCATTGCCTGAACCCATGCTTCAATGCCTTTCGCAGCCCAGGAGGCTTCCCTAGTTGGTCTATGTACAGCACCTGTAAGGGAGTAAATAGACTTCAGGCATCCCTCCACACGCTTATCCGTCGGTTCCTTCAGTGAGGTGACAGTGGTGACAGGCAGAGTAGATGACACCACAAGACAGGCGACATGAGAGTCCACCGGCGGTGGAGTTTCCCACTTGTTTCTCAACTCTGCAGGGATAGGATAACGACCCGGCATCCTTTTAGACAGGGAAAATGTATTTCCTGGAGACGACCATGATTCCTGGCGTATGTCAATTAAATGGTCAGAATGTGGTAAGACTACTTTAGTAACCTTCTGACGTTTGAACTTATCAGGTTTCTTAGACGCAGTAGTGGGCTCGATCTCATCATCTATTTGGAGAATCAGCTAAATAGCTTCCACTAGGTCAGGAACATCAACCTGGGTTGCAGATTCCACATCAGAAGCAACTGTATCAGTGTCTTAAGGATCAGTATATTCCCCATCATCATCAAAAGAATTATCTGAAATATTAGTGGATTGTGAGGAGGAAATGGCCTGCTTAGACAACCCCTTGGCCCCAGAGGAACGTGGGGTACTTTTGTTTAACCAAAGATTGATGTACGTAGTTGTTGTAATTGGGTAGACAGAGTGTCCGCCCAAGGCGTATTAACTACAGGGACAATATGTGGCTGTAATGGCACAGGAGGTCTCACAGGGGGCGTAAGACGTGTCACAAGCGTATTCAGCATACTTGAGAACGCAGCCCAAGGTGGGTCCTGAGTGGCCACAGGTGCTGCGTGTTGACTGAAAGGTGTATGGCATCCAGTGCCTGAACCATCAGATAAAACTGCCCCCTCAGGTAAATCCGTGGTGCCAGCACTGCATGATGCAGAAGCATCCGCGGATTTCCCGCCCTGTGAGGCAGACATTATAGGGAATGTAGCCTTAGAGCGTAACAGTACAATATAGCCAGACAAACACAATACCTGCAAAAACCCCCCTGTGTTATGTGACAGTAAATACAAGGTACAAATAGAGGACTCAAGTGGTATAAGGTGACTGAAATACACACTAAAAAATACCAAAAACAGTATATACTGTGAAGCACTATATATATATTATATATGAGACCCTGACACACCTAACTCCCCAGGGTACAGTATATAGGGGGTCATTCCGAGTTATTCGCTAGCTGTTTTTGGTCGCAGCGCAGCGATTAGGTAAAAAAAAGCGGCCCTTCTGCGCATGCGGCGCAATGCGCGCGCGCGATGTACTTTCACAAAAGCCAATGCAGTTTCACACAAGGTCTAGCGACGCTTTTCAGTCGCACTGCTGGCCGCAGAGTGATTGACAGGAAGTGGGAGTTTCTGGAAGGTAACTGACCATTTTCGGGGAGTGTGTGGAAAAACGCAGGCGTGTCAGATACAAACGCAGGCGTGCCTGGGGAAACGCAGGCGTGGCTGGCCGAACGCAGGGCGTGTTTGTGACGTCAAAACAGGAACTAAATAGTCTGAAGTGATCGTAAGCTAGGAGTAGGTCTGGAGCTGCTCAGAAACTGCACAATCTTTTTTGGTAGCAGCGCTGCGATCCTTTCGTTCGCACTTCTGCTAAGCTAAGAAACATTCCCAGAGGGCAGCGGCTTAGCGTTTGCACGGCTGCTAAAAGCAGCTAGCGAGCGAACAACTCGGAATGAGGGCCATAGTGATAGCAAGTAGTGTGATACACGGGAATGAAATCCACACAGCAGTTACAGGCACACTCAGTCACAGGTACAATGCAGAAGTTATTACAGATAAACAATAAAACTGCACTGGACTAGTAAAATTACATATAGATATGTATGAATACAGATATAACAATGCACAGTAACTACTGGATGTATATCACAGAATACTTGTACTAAATATTCAGGTAGAAGCACGCTTGTTCTTAACTAACACTGTCTAAATGACATGTAGAATACTTAAGTGTCTGTAAATGCACAGCGCTGATAAGACAGGCGGCTTTACAGAGGAGACAGTGCCCTGCAGTCCCGGAGATCAGCTCTGCTACTGTATGTGAAGATGGCACCAATATCTCTTCAGGGAGTGAGGGAGAGAGAAATGCAGCTCCAGGGTGGGAACATCAGCAGTAGATGGTGCTCGGAGCTGGGGGAGGGGCTATAGGTCAGCGCCTTATCCTCTATACTGGTCCTCACCACCGGGTACTGTGGAGCCTATGTAAAATGGATTTTTGTAAATCCGACCTGTGCTCCCTGCCCTGGTGGAGATAGTGGGGTCCCTGTGCAGTACAGTGTCCATGCCAGCGGCGAGGTCCATCTCCTGGGACCGCGACCAAACCGCTATCTACCACCGGGTCCCACCTGGGGGACCCTCTTACCTCCTCCCTGCTGTGCAGCCTCGCGATCCTGGAAAGCGTCAGCGGTGGTGTGCCTGATAACCGGTGCTGCAAGTACCCGGTAACCCGGCCGCGATGGACGGTGATGGAGCAGCAGCACAGTATGTCAGAAAGTCACATATAAAGTGCTGTGGCCCTTGAAGTCATCTTAAAAAACTCTTTTCAGGGCTACCTAGTGCAGCCCCTCCCTGTTAGCAGCCTGTACTGCAGGCATCAACTTACAAACTGAGCTCCGTAAGAACAAACAAAACCCAACACTAAATAATGGGCCTAATTCAGACCTGAAGCAGCAAAATTGATCTCTAATGAGAAAAACCATGGGGGTCATTCAGATCTGATCGCTGGGCAGCGTTTTTTTTTTTGCTGTCCTGCATTCAAATAGTCGCCGCCTACAGGGGAAGTGTATTTTTTGCCATGCAAGTGTGCGATCGCATGTGTAGCTGAGCTGCTAAAAATAAGTTTGTGCAGTCTCTGCACAGCCCAGTACTTACTCTTCCAGTACAATTAAATCCTGCTGATAGGGGCTGGAGCTGACGTCAGACACCCTCCCTTAAAACGCTTGAGGCCACCTGCGTTGTTCTGGACACTTCCTAAAAACAGTCAGTTGCCACCCACAAACGGCCTCTGTCAATCACCTTGCGTACGCCCGTCCGAATGGATCCTTTGCACCATCCCGTCGCTGACAGCCGATGCCCATTGTAGCTGTCCGCCGCGCCTGTGCTTTGCGGTGCATATGCATGCACAGTTCTGATCTGATGGCCCGCTGTGCGAAAAACGCACAGCAGCAATCAGATCTGAATGAACCCCCTCATGTGCAGAGCAGGTGGGGCACATATAACATGTGCAGAGAGAGTTAGATTTGGGTAAGGTGTGTTCAAACCGAAAGCTAAATTGCAGTGTAAAAAGAAAGCATCCAGTATTTACCCTGCACAGAAACAAAATAACTCACCCAAATTTAACTCTCTCTCTGCATGTTATATCTGCCATACACCCCCCCCCCCCCCCCCCCCCGCAGTGCAACATGGTCTTTCCCATGAGAGAACAATTTTGCTGCTGCGATCAGGTCTGAATCAGGCTCTATAAACATGTCCTGTCCTAATGGCTACTACAACTGAAGTAAATATCTGTATCACTAGCCTTGGTCATCTGTGATCTTACAAGTCAGAACAAAGTTTTATTTCTCGTAAATAAAAAAAAAACTTTTAGTTAACATATTACTCTTGCTGAAGCATGACTAAAGACAAAAAGTCAATATACGAAAGCGCCAACATGGATGCTGCTTTGTGACATCACACGCCTCCATAATACTCCCCAATATTTGTTATCAGAAGCAATGAGTCAGTCACTGCACCTACATAAATACATGGATACCAAGAGTAGTGGACCCTTACCATTTGATTCCCAATTTGTGACTCGGTTTTTGGGATGAGGGAATCCACCACAGATGGGCTGATGACCAAAATCCTACTTAAAGTTTGCAGTCTGTGCTGAAATTTATGGTACCCAATATGCACCCATGGGAGAGACAGCAGCAGATCACTGGCTCCTTTAGAAGTTCTTAATTCCTCAATACATGTAGAGAGAGCAAACTCCATCACCTGCAACATATATTTAGTACTTCAGTTAGATTCAAGACATTAAAAAAAACACATTTCTTTAAGTAGTACCCAGCAGGACACTGTTACTCTTACCCGTAACTCTTCAGGAGATGCTATACTCATAGTCATAAGGAGAAAGTCGGTCTTGTAATTCAAGAACAGTATGTGCTGATCATCGTCTTCTTGAGAGGAAATATATTGTCCCAATGGTGTCTGAGAGAATATGCTTACAAACTTCATCTCCGTATCTAAACAATAAAGAAAATAAGAATTTACTTACCGATAATTCTATTTCTCATAGTCCGTAGTGGATGCTGGGGACTCCGTCAGGACCATGGGGAATAGCGGCTCCGCAGGAGACAGGGCACATCTAAAGAAAGCTTTTAGGATCACATGGTGTGTACTGGCTCCTCCCCCCATGACCCTCCTCCAAGCCTCAGTTAGGTACTGTGCCCGGACGAGCGTACACAATAAGGAAGGATCTTGAATCCCGGGTAAGACTCATACCAGCCACACCAATCACACTGTACAACTTGTGATCTGAACCCAGTTAACAGTATGATAACAAACGAAGTAGCCTCTGAAAAGATGGCTCACAACAATAATAATAACCCGATTTTTGTAACAATAACTATGTACAAGTATTGCAGACAATCCGCACTTGGGATGGGCGCCCAGCATCCACTACGGACTATGAGAAATAGAATTATCGGTAAGTAAATTCTTATTTTCTCTAACGTCCTAGTGGATGCTGGGGACTCCGTCAGGACCATGGGGATTATACCAAAGCTCCCAAACGGGCGGGAGAGTGCGGATGACTCTGCAGCACCGAATGAGAGAACTCCAGGTCCTCCTTAGCCAGAGTATCAAATTTGTAAAATTTTACAAACGTGTTCTCCCCCCCTGACCACGTAGCTGCTCGGCAAAGTTGTAATGCCGAGACCCCTCGGGCAGCCGCCCAAGATGAGCCCACCTTCCTTGTGGAGTGGGCCTTTACAGATTTAGGCTGTGGCAGGCCTGCCACAGAATGTGCAAGTTGGATTGTGCTACAGATCCAACGCGCAATCGTCTGCTTAGACGCAGGAGCACCCATCTTGTTGGGTGCATACAATATAAACAACGAGTCAGATTTTCTGACTCCAGCTGTCCTTGAAATATATATTTTTAATGCTCTGACAACGTCCAGTAACTTGGAGTCCTCCAAGTCGCTAGTAGCCGCAGGCACCACAATAGGCTGGTTCAAGTGAAAAGCCGAAACCACCTTAGGGAGAAAATGAGGACGTGTCCGCAGTTCTGCCCTGTCCGAATGGAAAATCAGATATGGGCTTTTGTACGATAAAGCCGCCAACTCTGAAACTCTCCTGGCTGAAGCCAGGGCCAGTAGCATGGTTACTTTCCATGTAAGATACTTCAAATCTACAGATTTGAGAGGCTCAAACCAATGAGATTTGAGAAAATCCAAAACTACGTTTAGATCCCACGGTGCCACTGGGGGCACAATCGGGGGCTGTATATGTAGTACACCCTTGACAAAAGTTTGTACTTCAGGCACTGAAGCCAATTCCTTCTGGAAGAAGATTGATAAGGCCGAAATTTGAACTTTAATAGACCCCAATTTTAGGCCCATAGACAATCCTGCCTGCAGGAAATGTAAGAATCGACCCAATTGAAATTCTTCCGTTGGGGCCTTCTTGGCTTCACACCACGCAACATATTTTCTCCAAATGCGGTGATAATGTTGTGCGGTCACTTCCTTCCTAGCCTTAATCAAGGTAGGAATAACTTCCTCTGGAATGCCCTTTTCTTTTAGAATCCGGCGTTCAACCGCCATGCCGTCAAACGCAGTCGCGGTAAGTCTTGGAACATACAAGGTCCCTGCTGAAGCAGATCCCTTCTTAGAGGTAGAGGCCACGGATCCTCCGTGAACATCTCTTGAAGTTCCGGATACCAAGTTCTTCTTGGCCAATCCGGAGCCACTAGTATTGTTCTTACTCCCCTTTTCCGAATAATTCTCAGTACCTTTGGTATGAGAGGCAGAGGAGGAAACACATACACTGACTGGTACACCCATGGTGTTACCAGAGCGTCAACAGCTATTGCCTGAGGGTCTCTTGACCTGGCGCAATTTCTGTCCAGTTTTTTGTTGAGGCGAGACGCCATCATATCCACCTTTGGTTTTTCCCAACGGTTCACAATCATGTGGAAAACTTCCGGATGAAGTCCCCACTCTCCCGGGTGAAGGTCGTGTCTGCTGAGGAAGTCTGCTTCCCAGTTGTCCACTCCCGGGATGAACACTGCTGACAGTGCTATGACATGATTTTCCGCCCAGCGAAGAATCCTTGCAGCTTCTGTCATTGCTCTTCTGCTTCTCGTGCCGCCTTGTCTGTTTACGTGGGCGACTGCCGTGATGTTGTCCGACTGGATCAATACCGGCTGACCCTGAAGCAGCGGTTTTGCTAAGCTTAGAGCATTGTATATCGCTCTTAGCTCCAGTATATTTATGTGAAGAGACGTCTCCAGGTCTGACCATACACCCTGGAAGTTTCTTCCCTGTGTGACTGCTCCCCAGCCCCGTAGGCTGGCATCCGTAGTCACCAGGACCCAGTCCTGTATGCCGAACCTGCGGCCCTCTAACAGATGGGCACTCTGCAACCACCACAGGAGAGACAACCTTGTTCTTGGTGACAGTGTTATCCGCTGATGCATGTGCAGATGCGATCCGGACCATTTGTCCAGCAGATCCCACTGAAATGTTCGTGCATGGAATCTGCCGAATGGAATTGCTTCGTAAGAAGCCACCATCTTTCCCAGGACTCTTGTGCATTGATGTACTGACACAGTTCCTGGTTTTAGGAGGTTCCTGACCAGTTCGGATAACTCCCTTGCTTTCTCCTCCGGGAGAAACACCTTTTTCTGAACCGTGTCCAGAATCATTCCCAGGAACAGCAGACGTGTTGTCGGGGTCAATTGAGATTTTGGAAGATTCAGAATCCACCCGTGTTGCTGAAGCACTACTTGGGTTAGTGCTACACCGACTTCCAGCTGTTCTCTGGACTTTGCCCTTATCAGGAGATCGTCCAAGTAAGGGATAATTAATACGCCTTTTCTTCGTAGAAGAACCATCATTTCGGTCATTACCTTGGTAAAGACCCGAGGGGCCGTGGACAAACCAAACGGCAGCGTTTGAAACTGATAATGACAGTCTTGTATCACGAACCTGAGATACCCTTGGTGTGAGGGGTAAATTGGGACATGCAGATAAGCATCTTTTATGTCCAGGGACACCATGAAGTCCCCTTCTTCCAGATTCGCTATCACTGCTCTGAGTGACTCCATCTTGAACTTGAATTTCTGTATGTACAGGTTCAAGGATTTCAGATTTAGAATAGGTCTTACCGAACCGTCCGGCTTCGGTACCACAAATAGTGTGGAATAATACCCCTTTCCCTGTTGTAGGAGGGGTACCTTGACTATCACCTGCTGAGAATACAGCTTGTGAATGGCTTCCAATACCGTCGTCCTTTCTGAGGGAGACGTTGGTAAAGCAGACTTTAGGAACCGGCGAGGGGGAGACCTTTCGAACTCCAACATGTAACCCTGAGATACTATCTGCAGGATCCACGGGTCCACCTGTGAGCGAGCCCACTGATTGCTGAAAATCTTTAGTCGACCCCCCACCGCTCCTGAGTCCGCTTGTAAAGCCCCAGCGTCATGCTGATGGCTTTGTAGAACCCGGGGCGGGCTTCTGGTCCTGGGCAGGGGCTGCTTGCTGCCCTCTCTTACCCTTTCCTCTGCCTCGCGGCAGATAAGACTGTCCTTTTGCTCGCTTGTTTTTATAGGAGCGAAAGGACTGCGGCTGAAAAGACGGTGTCTTTTTCTGTTGGGAGGGGGTCGGAGGTAAAAAAGTGGATTTGCCGGCAGTTGCCGTGGCCACCAGATCCGATAGACCGACCCCAAATAATTCCTCTCCTTTATATGGCAACACTTCCATATGCCTTTTGGAATCCGCATCACCTGACCACTGTCGCGTCCATAAACTTCTTCTGGCAGATATGGACATCGCACTTACTCTTGATGCTAGAGTACAAATATCCCTCTGAGCATCTCGCATATAAAGAAACGCATCCTTTAATTGCTCTAGATCCAGGGTATCAATATTTTCAGTCAGGGAATCCAACCACACTACCCCAGCACTGCACATCCAGGCTGAGGCTATTGCCGGTCGCAGTATAACACCAGTATGAGTGTATATACTTTTCAGGTTAGTTTCCAGCCTCCTATCCGCTGGATCCTTGAGGGCGGCCGTATCAGGAGACGGCAACGCCACTTGCTTTGATAAACGTGTGAGCGCCTTATCCACCCTAGGGGGTGTTTCCCAGCGCGTCCTAACCTCTGGTGGGAAAGGGTATAATGCCAATAACTTCTTAGAAATTAGCAGTTTTCTATCTGGGTTAACCCACGCTTCATCACACACGTCATTCAATTCCTCTGATTCTGGAAAAGCTACAGGTAGTTTTTTCACCCCCCACATAATACCCCTTTTTGAGGTACCAGCAGTATCAGAGATCTGCAAAGCCTCCTTCATTGCCGTGATCATATAACGTGTGGCCCTGTTGGAAAATACGTTTGTTTCTTCACCGTCGACACTAGATTCATCTGTGTCGGTACCCGTGTCGACTGACTGAGGTAAGGGACGTTTTACAGCCCCTGACGGTGTCTGAGACGCCTGAGCCGGTACTGACTGGTTTTCCGGCCGTCTCATTTCGTCTACTGACTTTTGTAATGTACTAACATTATCACGTAATTCCATAACTAAAGCCATCCATTCCGGTGTCGACTCCCTAGGGGGTGACATCACCATTACCGGCAATTGCTCTGCCTCCACACCAACATCGTCCTCATACATGTCGACACACACGTACCGACACACAGCAGCCACACAGGGAATGCTCTAATCGAAGACAGGACCCCCTTAGCCCTTTGGGGAGACAGAGGGAGAGTTTGCCAGCACACACCAAAAGCGCTATAATTGTATATAAACAACCCTAAAAGGTGTTGTTTTTGTTATAAGCGCTTTTAATATATAAATATCGCCAATTTATGCCCCCCTTCTCTTTGTTACCCTGTTTCTGTAGTGCAGTGCAGGGGAGAGTCCTGGGAGCCTTCCTCACAGCGGAGCTGAGCAGGAAAATGGCGCTGAGTGCTGAGGAGAATAAGCTCCGCCCCTTTTCCGGCGGGCTTTTCTCCCGGGTTTTGAGAAATCTGGCCTGGGTTAAATACATACATATAGCCTTAATGGCTATATGTGATGTATTCTTTGCCACTAAAGGTATTTAATATTGCTGCCCAGGGCGCCCCCAGCAGCGCCCTGCACCCTCCGTGACTGGTCAGTGAGAAGTGTGTAGCAACAATGGCGCACAGCTACCGTGCTGTGCGCTACCTTCATGAAGACTGAAGAGTCTTCTGCCGCCTGTTTCCGGCCCTCCGATCTTCAGCATCTGTAAGGGGGGTCGGCGGCGCGGCTCCGGGACGAACCCCAGGATGACCTGTGTTCCGACTCCCTCTGAAGCTATGTCCAGTAGCCTAAGACTCCAATCCATCCTGCACGCAGGTGAGTTGAAAATCTCTCCCCTAAGTCCCTCGATGCAGTGAGCCTGTTGCCAGCAGGACTCACTGAGATTTAAAACCTAAAAAAACTTTTTCTAAGCAGCTCTTTAGGAGAGCCACCTAGATTGCACCCTGCTCGGACGGGCACAAAAACCTAACTGAGGCTTGGAGGAGGGTCATGGGGGGAGGAGCCAGTACACACCATGTGATCCTAAAAGCTTTCTTTAGATGTGCCCTGTCTCCTGCGGAGCCGCTATTCCCCATGGTCCTGACGGAGTCCCCAGCAT
Organism: Pseudophryne corroboree; assembly: GCF_028390025.1. Taxonomy (NCBI): domain Eukaryota; kingdom Metazoa; phylum Chordata; class Amphibia; order Anura; family Myobatrachidae; genus Pseudophryne; species Pseudophryne corroboree. Next base: position 747,045,538 of record NC_086449.1, read on the forward strand.
CCACTAGGACGTTAGAGAAAAGACAAATCCTTTATTCCCTGAACTGAAGGAAACTCATATGTGGTGTGGGGGGTCTGATGCAGAGCTAGTCACAAAATGGTAGTACCTGACTATCTAAAATTAAATACATTTGAAAAAATAAATAAATAAATAAATAAAGGATTTATTCAAAAACAAAACATGGATTGTTGGTTGGTAGCTACTGAGAAATAAGTTGCAATATGTATTGGCACCATTAGATAAGTTAGCAAGGAATGGTTCTTAGAACTTAGGAGGTCATGTTGTAACATCTTGAAATAGTAGTACTTCCAAGCACAGCATGGTTATCCCGTAAGCAAAAGGGGTTTCATGTACGTTTCAGCCTCTGGTGACAACAACTAAAGGCAAACAACATTATTTTGCACAGCTGGCTATTTGTACTACTGTGTAACCTGCGGTATCCTCTCAGACTGCATCCACACATATAGATTTGCCACTAGCACATGAAGGCTTTCTAAGAGTACATCAAGTCTGCCAACATGTAATGCTCTTTTATGTGGTCCTGATGGAACTAAAGGGCGCTGATTATCCAACAAGGACATAGAGAACTTGGTTTTGTTGTAACAGACTGCCGTTGTACCCTGGTGACAATTTGTGGCAAGCTCTCATAGCTCACCTAGGGAATTGAGAGGCGAAATAAGGTCTATGGGAAACCAGTTTACTCAAAACCTTTCCATGGTCAGAAACCTACTCAACACTACTCAACATGGATGGGAAACCATTAAATATCTACAACAACACCTTAATTCTGCAGTGTTAGTGTTTTGGTCTTTGGACCTTCTCTGAACACATGGTGGGTCGTAAAAACACGTAGCAAATGGACAACAATGTAAGTTAGCATACCAGACATGGCCTCCTGGGCTCCTTTATACTCCAATACCTCCAATATCGTACAAACTGGAATTAACTTCAAACCTCTTTCTTACCCTGTTCTAACGGCACCTTATACCCCACTACCCTCCTGTTCCAAAAGGTTTAAGTGCCATACTGTCATTCCTAGAGTGGGTTGAAAGAGCCAAGTTAAGACCTTACAAAACAGCTGGCAGTACATAGGCAGTTAAAGGTGGAAACCTCAAGAAGGTATCAAATGTTCCTTGATTATAAACTAAAATACTTCAAGAGTGGACAATTTTTGGCCACAGCCTGAAAAAGAGTGAGAGAAAGACAAGAGGCTAAAGTAAGAACAATGGCCCAAATGTATTAAGCCTTAAAAAAGTGATGAAGTGGAGAAGGGGTAAAGAATGATAAATGACCAGCCAACCTGCTCCTACTGTCATTTTTTAAACTCAGCCTGTTACATAGCAGTTAGTAAGCTGATTGGCTGATCATTTATCAGAGCAGATGTATTAATCCTGGAGAAGTGATAAAGTGGAAAGTGATAACACACCAGCAAATCAGCTCCTAATTGTCAAGTTACAGACTGGGTTTGAAAAATGACAGTTAGGAGCTGACTGGCTGTTGCGTCATCACCTTCCACTTTATAACTTCTCCAGGTTAATACATCTGCCCTAATCCATCTCCACTTTATCACTTTTTAATGCTTAATACATTTGGGCCTAAGTGACCTGCACATCAATAGATGTATTTTTTCACTGCTGTGATTGAAAGTAAGTGTTAAATCATACAATAATGGTCTCAAACTGTTCTAAGTGTCCCAAAAGTTTTTTTTAGGAAATTCTCGTTGGAAAACAATACAACATGTAGTATGATCACGGAAACGTCATGGCATGAAGCTTTATTTTTTCACCTGAGCTTTACAAATATCTCCAACTAATTGCTGCACATGTTAAGACTGGCCGCTAACTCTTATAACTGGCAGGGAGAGATTCACCTTCTGCAGAGGCAATGTAACAAGCTTGAGTCCAAATTTCTTCCAAATATTCTTTAATCCTCCAACTGAAAGGTAAACGAGGTTGCCGAAAAGCATAGATGTTCATGTAGTTTTTTACCATGATTGTTTGAGTCTGTGAACTGAAAATGAACAAATATACTGTACATAAGTAGATCACTACAAGAAACCTATATTGCTATAATAAAAAAAACATAAAACCCTGGCAACCACAGTCGCAGCACAAACTAGTGACAGCGTAACCGTTATGGTAATACACATTTGTGGTAGGCAAATGGAAGATGCGTAGGAGGTTATTTAAATAGTAACAGGTTCTCTGGGTACATGAGTACCCAATTACCTGTGCTTCGGAAGCCTCTAACTGTGACTATACATGGCATTTTTTAGTCATGGGAGATTGTAATGCACTAACCTTTAATAACTTACTAACGCTGTCTGGCATGACTCTAGATATGACCTTTCCCAAGTGCAACTGCGGAACACTCTTAGAAAATGCAGCAGCTGTTGTGTTCTGTATTGTATACAGTTAATGCCCCTGTTTTGCTATATACAGTAAGTCCTCTAATTCCAACACAAAAACAATGCATTTAAAATGGCAATTACAGGAGACGACTGACGCTTTCCAATATAGATATATACACTAACTTCCTCTATGAGGCACATGGCCATTCTGTGTGCCAGCACTCCATAGCCCTAATGTACTAGGAACCCAACATTGTAGTTCCAAGAGACCCATCTCCAGGCTTACTAGCGCTGATATGTCTATGAATGCTGAAGGCAGAGCATGTAAGGTGTAGGGCTCTATGGCTACAATACATAGCGCCAGCTATCCTTAGTAGCATGGTAGGACATACAACACAATGCTGTTACTTAATAAAACTGATAACATATAACTGCAGAGTTAAAGATGGACTGTAAATACATTTGCTTTCCTCAAGACAAGTTTGTACAGAAGCCATTACTGTAATAACTGTGCCAATTCATATGATCACCTTATGTCAGCGTTGTATTTTATATTGGGTTATTTTCTTTTAAAACCATTGAAGCGAGTTACACCTTTAAGTTTATTATATAATGTACTTGTATGCAGAGTAAAAGCAGACCTGCACTACATGTTGTACAATGACTGCACAACGTGCTCCACAGGCGTAATTCAGTGGAGAAGCACAATTAGTGATTAATTAATACGAAAAAAACAAGCTTCCTAATCATTTTCTTAACTGCATATATATGATAGGTACCTGGGGTTGTAGCAAATCGGGAGAAGTTTCTCATCACAAAAAATGAACATCCATAGAGATTTAATACAGTTCTCCACGTCGGGGTTCACAAGAAGTTCCAAGTTGGTGTTACGATCAATAATTGACAAAATTTGGGATAAAAATGGGGTAACAGCTGTTTGAATACGTTTCCAAAGGGTTTGCCTATGCAGAAAAATGCACAAATTTGTAATGATAAAAAGTAACACATATTACACATTAAGGGCAAGAATCAGTTAGCCTAAGGTTGTACTGCGTGGCTTCAGCTCCTGGGTAAAGTTCCCAGAGCTATTAAATTGTTAGCCCACGATCAACCCATTACACCTCCTGCAGGGGTGTGAGCAAAAATCTGCATTTGGTGCTACCTCGGGGCTAGCTGCCCGTTGATCATGGGCTTACAGCGGAAAAGCTCTGGGATAAGCGAAAATCCATTAACAGAAAACTGATTTTACATAACAATCTCAATTAAATAAATTTCCTTCAATGGTACTGGAAACTGTAGAAATATGCAGCCAAAAGTATAGCCTTCATGTATTCTATACAGTAAATACATCCTCCTCATTTCCACTTCTCAGTACTGCCACCATCAGCTTCCATCGCTCTAACGCCATACACCACACTGCCAGTATCCACTCCCACCACTCTCATGCCATATACCACACTGCCAGCATCCGCTTCCACCACTCTCACGCCATACACCACACTGCCAGCATCCGCTTCCACCACTCTCACGCCATACACCACACTACCAGCATCCGCTTCCACCGCTCTCAGGCCATACACCACACTGCCAGAATCAGCTTCCACCGCTCTCACGCCATACACCACACTGCCAGCATCCGCTTCCACCACTCTCATGCCATACACCACACTGCCAGCATCCTCTTCCACCAGTCTCATGCCATACTGCCACCATTTGCTTCCACCGCTCTCACGCCATACACCACACTGCCAGCATCCGCTTCCACCGCTCTCACGCCACACACCACACTGCCAGCATCCGATTCCACCACTCTCATGCCATACACCACACTGCAAGCATCCACTTCCACCGCTCTCATGCCATACACCACACTGCAAGCATCCGTTTCCACCACTCTTCATGCCATACACCACACTGCAAGCATCCGCTTCCACCGCTCTCATGCCATACTGCCACCATAAGCTTCCACCGCTCTCACGCCATACACAACACTGTCACCATCTGCTTCCACCGCTCATGACATACTTCACACTGCCAGCATCCGCTTCTACCGTTCTCACGCCATACATCACACTGCCAGCATGCGTTTCCACCGCTCTCAGGCCATACACCACACTGCCAGCATCCGTTTCCACCGCTCTCATGCCATACACCACACTGCCAGCATCCGCTTCCACCACTCTCATGCCATACACCACACTGCAAGCATCCGCTTCCACCGCTCTCATGCCATACTGCCACCATAAGCTTCCACCGCTCTCACGCCATACACAACACTGCCACCATCTGCTTCCACCGCTCATGCGCTTCTACCGTTCTCACGCCATACATCACACTGCCAGCATGCGTTTCCACCGCTCTCACGCCATATACCACACTGCCAGCATCCGTTTCCACCGCTCTCACGCCATACACCACACTGCCAGCATCCGTTTCCACCGCTCTCACGCCATACACCACACTGCCAGCATCCGCTTCCACCGCTCTCACGCCATACACCACACTGCCAGCATCCGTTTCCACCGCTCTCATGCCATACACCACACTGCCAGCATCCGCTTCCACGCCATACACCACACTGCCAGCATCCGCTTCCACCACTCTCACACCATACACCACACTGCCAGCATCCGCTTCCACCGCTCTCATGCCATACACCACACTGCCAGCATCCGCTTCCACCACTCTCACGTCATATACCACACTGCCAGCATCCGCTTCCTCCACTCTCATGCCATACACCACACTGCCAGCATCCGCTTCCACCACTCTCATGCCATACACCACATTGCCACCATCTGCTTCCACCACTCTCATGCCATACTGCCACAATTTGCTTCCACCACTCACGCCATACACCACACTGCCTGCATCCACTTCCACCGCTCTCACGCCATACACCACACTGCCAGCATCCGATTCCACCACTCTCATGTCATACACCACACTGCAAGCATCCGCTTCCACCGCTCTCATGCCATACACCACACTGCAAGCATCCGTTTCCACCACTCTCATGCCATACACCACACTGCAAGCATCTGCTTCCACCGCTCTCATGCCATAACTGCCACCATAAGCTTACACCGCTCTCACGCCATACACAACACTGTCACCATCTGCTTCCACCGCTCATGCCATACTCCACACTGCCAGCATCCGCTTCTACCGCTCTCACGCCATACATCACACTGCCAGCATCCGTTTCCACCGCTCTCATGCCATACACCACACTGCCAGCATCCATTTCCACCGCTCTCATGCCATACACCACACTGCCAGCATCCTCTTCCACCACTCTCATGCCATACACCACACTGCAAGCATCTGCTGCCACCGCTCTCATGCCATACACCACACTGCAAGCATCCGTTTCCACCGCTCCCATGCCATACACCACACTGCAAGCATCCGCTTCCACCGCTCTCATGCCAAACTGCCACCATAAGCTTCCACCGCTCTCACGCCATACACAACATTGCCACCATCTGCTTCCACCGCTCATGCCATACTCCACACTGCCAGCATCCGCTTCTACCGTTCTCACGCCATACATCACACTGCCAGCATCTGTTTCCACCGCTCTCACGCCATACACCACACTGCAAGCATCCGCTTCCACCGCTCTCATGCCAAACTGCCACCATAAGCTTCCACCGCTCTCACGCCATACACAACATTGCCACCATCTGCTTCCACCGCTCATGCCATACTCCACACTGCCAGCATCCGCTTCTACCGTTCTCACGCCATACATCACACTGCCAGCATCTGTTTCCACCGCTCTCACGCCATACACCCCACTGCCAGCATCCTCTTCCACCGCTCTCACGCCATACACCACACTGCCAGCATCCGCTTCCACCGCTCTCACGCCATACACCACACTGCCAGCATCCGCTTCCACCACTCTCACGCCATACACCACACTGCCAGCATCCGCTTCCACCACTCTCATGCCATACACCACACTGCCAGCATCCGCTTCCACCGCTCTCACGCCACACATGGTGTATGCTATAGGCCGCCTGGTATTTATGTATCTGATAAGGAATTGTAACTGAAGCAAATTGAAAGAGCAGCAGGAGTAGGTGACATAGTAGTGATGGAAGATTTTAACTATCCAGAGATAAACTGGAAAAACGATTCATGTGACACTGCTAGGGGCAATATGTTTTTAAACACACTAAATGATAACTACTTAGTTCAACTAATTGAGGAACTTACCAGGTACAATGCACTCTTAGACCTGGCATTAACAAACAATGGGGATTTAGTATCAGGTATTATAGTAGGGGAACCCATAGGAAACAGCGACCACAATATGGTCACATTCAATATCAGTTTTCATAAACAGTCCTATACTGGCTCGACTAGGACTCTAAACTTTAGCAAAGCGAATTTTGAAAAGATGAGGGTATTTTTCAGGGATACTGAATGGGAAGGATTGTTTCTAGGAAAAAATACTACGGAGAAATGGGATGTACTAAAATTCCTGCTAGCTAAAAATACTCTCAAATTTATTCCTACGAGCAGCAAAAAAAGGAATAAAAATCATAAACCGATGTGGCTTATCAAAAAGATAAAGGAACTTATGGACAAGAAAAGGCGAGCATTTAAAAAATACAAATCTGACGGGGAAACTGAGTCATTTCAGCACAATAAGGACTGTAACAAAATATGCAAAAAGGAAATAAGAGCGGCTAAAGTAGAAACTGAAAAGCTAGTAGCAAAGGAAAGCAAAGCGAATCCCAAAAAATTCTTTAAATACATTAATAGCAAGAGATTAAAGAAGGAGAGTATAGGCCCTTTAAAAGACAAGTTGGGAGTCTTAAGCAAAAATGATAATGACATAGCAGACACGCTAAACGAGCTTTTTTTCAACAGTATTTACTAGAGAGGACCCAATTCAGGGACTAACATATAATCTCAATAATGAGAATATTCCACTGATAGGTACTTAATTAAGCGAGGAGGTAGTCTGTGACCGATTAAAACATTTAAAGATTAATAAGTCACCGGGTCCCGATGGAATTCACCCAAGGGTTCTAATGAAGCTTCACTCTGAACTTGCAAAACCGCTATTTTTGATCTTTAAGGATTCAGTAATATCAGGTATGGTTCCCAAAGACTGGCGTATAGCGGAAGTAGTGCCTATATTCAAAAAGGGAAGTAAAGAGGAACCACGTAATTATAGACCAGTTAGTCTTACATCTATAGTGGGGAAAGTATTGGAAGGTATTCTAAGATATAGTATTCAGAAGTTCCTTGAAGTCAATAAGGTCATTAAAAGGAATCAACATGGATTTGTGAAGGACAGATCCTGTCAAACCAACTTATTTGGCTTTTATGAAACAGCAAGTGCAAACTTAGATCAGGGTAAAGAGGTGGATGTAATCTTTTTAGACTTTGCAAAAGCTTTTGACACTGTACCGCACATGAGACTTATCTACAAGCTACAAGAAATAGGGCTAGGAAGCACAATATGCACTTGGATCAAAAATAGGTTAGATAATAGGGAGCAGCGCGTTGTGGTTAATGGATCTTTTTCAAATTGGACTGAAGTGCTTAGTGATGTGCCACAAGGCTCAGTATTAGGACCGCTATTGTTCAATATTTTCATTAAAGACCTAACAGAAGGTCTAGAGAGCATGGTGTCAATTTTTGCAGATGATACCAAATTGTGTAAAGTTATTAATACTAGTGATGAGCGGGTTCGGTTCCTCGAAATCCGAACCCCCCCGAACTTCACCCATTTTATACAGTTCCGAGGCAGATTCGAATCTTCCCGCCTTGCTCGGTTAATTCGAGCGCGCCCGAACGTCATCATCCCGCTGTTGGATTCTCGCGAGATTCGGATTCTATATAAGTAGCCGCGCGTCGCCGCCATTTTTCACTCGTGCATTGGAAATGATAGTGAGAGGACGTGGCTGGCGTCCTCTCAGTTTTATTCAGGTGGCTGCAAATATCTGTGCTCACTGCTTTATTGTGGGGACTGGGGACCACCAGTATTATATAGGAGTACAGTGCAGAGTTTTGCTGACCAGTGACCACCAGTATTATACGTTCTCTGCCTGAAAAGCGCTCCATATCTGTGCTCAGTGTGCTGCATATATCTGTGCTCACACTGCTTTATTGTAGGGACTGGGGACCACCAGTATTATATAGGAGGAGTACAGTGCAGAGTTTTGTTGACCAGTGACCACCAGTATTATACGTTCTCTGCCTGAAAAACGCTCCATATCTGTGCTCAGTGTGCTGCATATATCTGTGCTCACACTGCTTTATTGTGGGGACTGGGGACCACCAGTATTATATAGGAGGAGTACAGTGCAGAGTTTTGCTGACCAGTGACCACAAGTATTATACGTTCTCTGCCTGAAAAACGCTCCATATCTGTGCTGCATTGTAGTATATAGTAAGAGTACAGTACATAATTTTGCTGACCACCAGTATATAATATATAGCAGTACGGTACAGAAGGCCACTGATCTACCTACCTCTGTGTCGTCAATTATACTATCCATCCATACCTGTGGTGCATTTCAGTTTTGCAGTTTGCGGACCACCAGTATATAATATATAGCAGTACGGTACAGAAGGCCACTGCTCTACCTACCTCTGTGTCGTCAAGTATACTATCCATCCATACCTGTGGTGCATTTCAGTTGTGCGCAGTATATATAGTAGTAGGCCATTGCTATTGATACTGGCATATAATTCCACACATAAAAAAAATGGAGAACAAAAATGTGGAGGGTAAAATAGGGAAAGATCAAGATCCACTTCCACCTCGTGCTGAAGCTGCTGCCACTAGTCATGGCCGAGACGATGAAATGCCATCAACGTCGTCTGCCAAGGCCAATGCACAATGTCATAGTAGAGAGAATGTAAAATCCCAAAAAATAAAGCTCAGTAAAATGACCCAAAAATCTAAATCAAAATCGTCTGAGGAGAAGCGTAAACTTGCCAATGTGCCATTTACGACACGGAGTGGCAAGGAACGGCTGAGGCCCTGGCCTATGTTCAAGGCTAGTGGTTCAGCTTCACCTGAGGATGGAAGCACTCATCCTCCTGCTAGAAAACTTAAAAGAGTTAAGATGGCAAAAGCACAGCAAAGAACTGTGCGTTCTTCTAAATCACAAATCCCCAAGGAGAGTCCAATTGTGTCGGTTGCGATGCCTGACCTTCCCAACACTGGACGGGAAGAGGTTGCGCCTTCCACCATTTGCACGCCCCCTGCAATTGCTGGAAGGAGCACCCGCAGTCCAGTTCCTGATAGTCAAATTGAAGATGTCACTGTTGAAGTACACCAGGATGAGGATATGGGTGTTGCTGGCGCTGGGGAGGAAATTGACAAGGAGGATTCTGATGGCGAGGTGGTTTGTTTAAGTCAGGCACCCGGGGAGACACCTGTTGTCCGTGGGACGAATATGGCCATTGCCATGCCTGGTCAAAATACAAAAAAAATCACCTCTTCGGTGTGGAAATATTTCAACAGAAATGCGGACAACTGGTGTCAAGACGTGTGTTGCCTTCGTCAAGGTGTAATAAGTAGGGGTAAGGACGTTAACCACCTAGGAACATCCTCCCTTATACGTCACCTGGAGCGCATTCATCAGAAGTCAGTGACAAGTTCAAAAACTTTGGATGACAGCGGAAGCAGTCCACTGACCACTAAATCCCTTCCTCTTGTAACCAAGCTCCTGCAAACCACACCACCAACTCCCTCAGTGTCAATTTCCTCCTTAGACAGGAAAGCCAATAGTCCTGCAGGCCATGTCACTGTCAAGTCTGACGAGTCCTCTCCTGCCTGGGATTCCTCTGATGGATCCTTGACTGTAACGCCTACTGCTGCTGGCGCTGCTGTTGTTGCTGCTGGGAGTCGATCGTCATCCCAGAGGGGAAGTCGGAAGACCACTTGTACTACTTCCAGTAAGCAATTTACTGTCCAACAGTCCTTTGCAAGGAAGATGAAATATCACAGCAGTCATCCTGCTGCAAAGCGGATAACTCAGGCCTTGGCAGCCTGGGCGGTGAGAAACGTGTGTCCGGTATCCACCGTTAATTCACAGGCAACTAGAGACTTGATTGAGGTACTGTGTCCCCGCTACCAAATACCATCTAGGTTCCATTTCTCTAGGCAGGCGATACCGAAAATGTACACAGACGTCAGAAAAAGAGTTACCAGTGTCCTAAAAAATGCAGTTGTACCCAATGTCCACTTAACCACGGACATGTGGACAAGTAGAGCAGGGCAGACTCAGGACTATATGACTGTGACAGCCCACTGGGTAGATGTATTGCCTCCCGCAGCAAGAACAGCAGCAGCGGCACCAGTAGCAGCATCTCGCAAACGCCAACTCGTTCCTAGGCAGGCTACGCTTTGTATCACCGCTTTCCAGAAGAGGCACACAGCTGACAACTTCTTACGGAAACTGAGGAACATCATCGCAGAATGGCTTACCCCAATTGGACTCTCCTGGGGATTTGTGACATCTGACAACGCCACCAATATTGTGCGTGCATTACATCTGGGCAAATTCCAGCACGTCCCATGTTTTGCACATACATTGAATTTGGTGGTGCAGAATTATTTAAAAAAAACGACAGGGGCGTGCAAGAGATGCTGCCGGTGGCCCGAAGAATTGCGGGCCACTTTCGGCATTCAGCCACGCGTGCCGAAGACTGGAGCACCAGCAAACACTCCTGAACCTGCCCTGCCATCATCTGAAGCAAGAGGTGGTAACGAGGTGGAATTCAACCCTCTATATGCTTCAGAGGATGGAGGAGCAGCAAAAGGCCATTCAAGCCTATACATCTGCCTACGATATAGGCAAAGGAGGGGGAATGCACCTGACTCAAGCGCAGTGGAGAATGATTTCAACGTTGTGCAAGGTTCTGCAACCCTTTGATCTTGCCACACGTGAAGTCAGTTCAGACACTGCCAGCCTGAGTCAGGTCATTCCCCTCATCAGGCTTTTGCCGAAGAAGCTGGAGACATTGAAGGAGGAGCTAAAACAGAGCGATTCCGCTAGGCATGTGGGACTTGTGGATGGAGCCCTTCATTCGCTTAACCAGGATTCACGGGTGGTCAATCTGTTGAAATCAGAGCACTACATTTTGGCCACCGTGCTCGATCCTAGATTTAAAACCTACGTTGTATCTCTCTTTCCGGCAGACACAAGTCTGCAGAGGTTCAAAGACCTGCTGGTGAGAAAATTGTCAATTCAAGCGGAACGTGACCTGTCAACAGCTCCTCCTTCACATTCTCCCGCAACTGGGGGTGCAAGGAAAAGGCTAAGAATTCCGAGCCCACCCGCTGGCGGTGATGCAGGGCAGTCTGGAGCAAGTGCTGACATCTGGTCCGGACTGAAGGACCTGCCAACGATTACTAACATGTCGTCTACGGTCACTGCATATGATTCTGTCACCATTGAAAGAATGGTGGAGGATTATATGAGTGACCGCATCCAAGTAGGCACGTATACTGGCAGGAAAAAGAGGCAATTTGGAGGCCCTTGCAGAAACTGGATTTTACCTAAGTTGTCCCCCCTCCAGTGTGTACTCCGAAAGAGTGTTTAGTGCAGCCGCTCACCTTGTCAGCAATCGGCGTACGAGGTTACTTCCAGAAAATGTGGAGAAGATGATGTTCATCAAAATTAATTATAATCAATTGCTCCGTGGAGACATTCACCAGCAATTGCCTCCAGAAAGTACACAGGGACCTGAGATGGTGGATTCCAGTGGGGACGAATTAATAATCTGTGAGGAGGGGGATGTACACAGTGAAAGGGGCGAGGAATCGGACGATGAGGAGGAGGTGGACATCTTGCCTCTGTAGAGCCAGTTTGTGAAAGGAGAGATTGATTGCTTCTTTTTTGGTGGGGGCCCAAACCAACCAGTCATTTCAGTCACAGTCGTGTGGGAGACCCTGTGGCTGAAATGATGGGTTTGTTAAAGTGTGCATGTCCTGTATATACAACATAAGGGTGGGTGGGAGGGCCCAAGGACAATTCCATCTTGCACCTCTTTTTTCTTTCATTTTTCTTTGCATCATGTGCTGTTTGGTGACTATTTTTTGAAGTGCCATCCTGTCTGATACTGCAGTGCCACTCCTAGATGGGCCAGGTGTTTGTGTCGGCCACTAGGGTCGCTTAGCTTAGTCACACAGCTACCTCATTGCGCCTCTTTTTTTCTTTGCATCATGTGTTGTTTGGGGACAATTTTTTTAATCTGCCATCCTGTCTGACACTGCAGTGCCACTCCTAGATGGGCCAGGTGTTTGTGTCGGCCACTTCGGTTGCTTAGCTTAGTATTCCAGCGACCTCGGTGCAAATTTTAGGACTAAAAATAATATTGTGAGGTGTAAGGTGTTCAGAATAGACTGGAAATGAGTGGAAATTATGGTTATTGAGGTTAATAATACTATGGGATCAAAATTGCCCCAAAATTCTATGATTTAAGCTGTTTTTGAGGGGTTTTTGTAAAAAAAACACCCGAATCCGACAAAAAAATTTCAGGGAGGTTTTGCCAAAACGCGTCCGAATCCAAAACACGGCCGCGGAACCGAATCCAAAACCAAAACACAAAACCCGAAAAATGTCCGGTGCACATCACTAATAAATACGGAGGGGGATGCTGAGTCGCTTCAGAACGACTTAGTTAAATTAGAAGCATGGGCAGCGAAATGGAGAATGCGCTTCAATACAGACAAGTGTAAGGTAATGCACTGTGGTAACAAGAACAAAAATAACACCTACATACTAAATGGGGTAAAATTAGGGGATTCTGTGCTGGAAAAGGACTTAGGTGTCCTCATAGATAGCAAACTAAGCAGTAGTACCCAAAGTAGGATTGCAGCAAAGAAGGCTAATAAGATATTAGCATGCATAAAACGGGGAATTGATGCTAGAGACGAGAGTGTTATACTCCCGTTGTATAAATCACTAGTGACGCCACACCTTGAATACTGTGTACAATTATGGGCACCATACTACAAAAAGGATATCCTGGAGCTAGAAAAGGTTCAGAGGCGGGAGACCAAACTAATTAAGGGCATGGAGGTGCTGGAATACGAGGAAAGGCTTGCAAGACTAGGCATGTTTACATTGGAAAAGAGGAGACTAAGAGGGGACATGATCAACATCTACAAATATATAAGTGGACAATACACAGATCTTGCGCAGGACCTGTTTTTGGTTAGATCAACACAGAGAACTCGTGGACACTCGCTCAGGTTAGAGAGGAGATTCCGCACAATACGGCGTAAAGGCTTTTTCACGGTAAGGACGATAAGTGTTTGGAATTCCCTGCCTGAGGGAGTTGTAATGTCGGACTCAGTCAACACCTTTAATAATGGATTAGATAAATTCCTAATGGATAAGGATATCCAGGGTTATGGTGCATAGTCACGCACTATAGTTATTATAAAAAAAGAGGGATAAAACGTAAGGCAGACATCAGCATCAGTCAAAATTTTATACCAAATAATCCTGCATAGGAAACCACAAATAGGTTGAACTTGGACAATTGTCTTTTTTCAACCTTAGATACTATGGCCCTCATTTCGAGTTGTTCGCTCGCTAGCTGCTTTTAGCAGCATTGCACATGCTAAGCCGCCGCCCTCTGGGAGTGTATCTTAGCTTAGCAGAATTGCGATCGAAAGATTCTCAGAATTGCGAATAGAAATTTCTTAGCAGTTTCTGAGTAGCTCCAGACTTACTCAGCCATTGCGATCATTTCAGTCAGTTTTGTTCCTGGTTTGACGTCACAAACACACCCAGCGTTCGCCCAGATACTCCCCCGTTTCTTCAGACACTCCCCCGTTTTTCCCAGAAACGCCAGCGTTTTTTCGCACACTCCCAGAAAACGTCCAGTTTCCGCCCAGAAACACCCACTTCCTGTCAATCACACTACGATCACCAGAACGATGAAAAAATAAGATTTTACTCACCGGTAAATCTATTTCTCGTAGTCCGTAGTGGATGCTAGGTACTCCGTAAGGACCATGGGGAATAGACGGGCTCCGCAGGAGACTGGGCACTTCTTTAAAGAAAAGATTAGGTACTACATCTGGTGTGCACTGGCTCCTCCCTCTATGCCCCTCCTCCAGACCTCAGTTAGGGAAACTGTGCCCGGAAGAGCTGACATTACAAGGAAAGGATTTGGAATCCAGGGTAAGACTCATACCAGCCACACCAATCACACCGTACAACTCGTGATAACTATACCCAGTTAACAGTATGAACAACAACTGAGCCTCATTAAACTGATGGCTCAGAACAAAAAACCCTATAGTTAAGCAATAACTATATACAAGTATTGCAGAATTCCGCACTTGGGACGGGCTCCCAGCATCCACTACGGACTACGAGAAATAGATTTACCGGTGAGTAAAATCTTATTTTCTCTGACGTCCTAGTGGATGCTGGGTACTCCGTAAGGACCATGGGGATTATACCAAAGCTCCCAAACGGGCGGGAGAGTGCGGATGACTCTGCAGCACCGAATGAGCAAACTCAAGGTCCTCCTCAGCCAGGGTATCAAACTTGTAGAATTTTGCAAACGTGTTTGATCCCGACCAGGTAGCAGCTCGGCAAAGTTGTAAAGCCGAGACTCCTCGGGCAGCCGCCCAAGAAGAGCCCACCTTCCTCGTGGAATGGGCTTTGACTGATTTAGGATGCGGCAGTCCAGCCGCAGAATGTGCAAGTTGAATCGTGCTACAGATCCAGCGAGCAATAGTCTGCTTAGAAGCAGGAGCACCCAGCTTGTTGGGTGCATGCAGGATAAACAGCGAGTCAGTTTTTCTGACTCTAGCCGTCCTGGAAACATAGATTTTCAGGGCCCGGACTCCATCCAGCAACTTGGAAGCCTCCAAGTCCCGAGTAGCCGCAGGCACCACAATAGGTTGGTTCAAATGAAACGCTGAAACCACTTTAGGGAGAAATTGGGGACGAGTCCTCAATTCTGCCCTGTCCATATGGAAGATCAGATAGGGGCTTTTACAGGACAAAGCCGCCAATTTTGACACACGCCTAGCCGAAGCCAAGGCCAAAAGCATGACCACTTTCCACGTGAGATATTTCAACTCCACGGTCTGAAGTGGCTCAAACCAATGTGATTTTAGGAAATCCAACACAACGTTGGGATCCCAAGGTGCCACTGGAGGCACAAAAGGGGGCTGAATATGCAGCACTCCCTTAACAAACGTCTGAACTTCAGGCAGTGAAGCCAGTTCTTTTTGAAAGAAAATAGACAGGGCCGAAATCTGGACTTTAATGGATCCCAATTTTAGGCCCATAGTCACTCCTGACTGTAGGAAGTGCAGAAATCGACCCAGCTGAAATTCTTCTGTTGGGGCCTTCATAGCCTCACACCAAGCAACATATTTTTGCCATATGCGGTGATAATGTTTTGCTGTCACATCCTTCCTAGCTTTTATCAGCGTAGAAATGACTTCAACCGGAATGCCCTTTTCCATCAGGATCCGGCGTTCAACCGCCATGCCGTCAAACGCAGCCGCGGTAAGTCTTGGAACAGACAGGGCCACTGCTGTAGCAGGTCCTGTCTGAGAGGCAGAGGCCAAGGGTCCTCTGAGATCATTTCTTGTAGTTCCGGGTACCAAGTCCTTCTTGGCCAATCCGGAACGATGAGTATAGTTCTTACTCCTCTCTTTCTTATTATCCTCAGTACCTTTGGTATGAGAGGAAGAGGAGGGAACACATAAACCGACTGGTACACCCACGGTGTCACTAGAGCGTCCACAGCTATCGCCTGAGGGTCCCTTGACCTGGCGCAATATCTTTTTAGCTTTTTGTTGAGGCGGGACGCCATCATGTCCACCTGTGGCCTTTCTCAACGATTTACAATCAGCTGGAAGACTTCTGGATGAAGTCCCCACTCTCCCGGGTGGAGGTCGTGCCTGCTGAGGAAGTCTGCTTCCCAGTTGTCCACTCCCGGAATGAACACTGCTGACAGTGCTATCACGTGATTTTCCGCCCATCGGAGAATCCTTGTGGCTTCTGCCATCGCCATCCTGCTTCTTGTGCCGCCCTGTCGGTTTACATGGGCGACCGCCGTGATGTTGTCTGACTGAATCAGCACCGGCTGGTTTTGAAGCAGGGGTTTTGCCTGACTTAGGGCATTGTAAATGGCCCTTAGTTCCAGAATATTTATGTGTAGGGAAGCCTCCTGACTCTACCATTGTCCTTGGAAGTTTCTTCCCTGAGTGACTGCCCCCCACCTCGGAGGCTTGCATCCGTGGTTACCAGGACCCAGTCCTGTATGCCGAATCTGCGGCCCTCGAGAAGATGAGCACTCTGCAGCCACCACAGCAGAGACACCCTGGCCCTCGGGGACAGGGTGATCAGCCGATGCATCTGAAGATGCGATCCGGACCACTTGTCTAACAGATCCCACTGAAAGATCCTTGCATGGAACCTGCCGAATGGAATTGCCTCGTAAGAAGCTACCATCTTTCCCAGGACTCGCGTGCAGTGATGCACGACACCTGTTTTGGTTTCAGGAGGTCTCTGACCAGAGATGACAACTCCTTGGCCTTCTCCTCCGGGAGAAAAACCTTCTTCTGTTCTGTCCAGAATCATACCCAGGAACAGCAGACGCGTCGTAGGAACCAGCTGCGACTTTGGGATATTCAGAATCCAGCCGTGCTGTTGTAGCAATTCCTGAGATAGTGCTACTCCGACCAACAACTGCTCCCTGGACCTCGCCTTTATAAGGAGATCGTCCAAGTACGGGATAATTATAACTCCCTTCTTTCGAAGGAGTATCATCATTTCGGCCATTACTTTGGTAAATACCCTCGGTGCCGTGGACAGACCAAACGGCAACGTCTGGAATCGGTAATGGCAGTCCTGTACCACAAAACGGAGGTACACCTGGTGAGGTGGGTAAATGGGGACATGTAGGTAAGCATCCTTGATGTCCAGTGATACCATGTAATCCCCCTCTTCCAGGCTTGCAATAACCGCCCTAAGCGATTCCATTTTGAACTTGAACTTCCTTATATAAGTGTTCAAGGATTTCAAATTTAGAATGGGTCTCACCGAACAGTCTGGTTTCGGTACCACAAACATTGTGGAATAGGAAACCCGTCCCTGTTGAAGGAGGGGAACTTTGATTATCACCTGCTGGAGGTACAGCTTGTGAATTGCCGCCAGTACTACCTCCCTGTCCTGGGGAGTAGCTGGCAAGGCTGATTTGAGGTAACGGCGAGGGGGAGACGTCTCGAACTGCAGCTTGTATCCCTGAGATACCACTTGTAGAACCCAGAGATCCACCTGTGAGCGAACCCACTGGTCGCTGAAGTTCCGGAGACGGGCCCCCACCGCACCTGGCTCCACATGTGGAGCCCCAGCGTCATGCGGTGGACTTAGTGGAAGCAGGGGAGGATTTTTGTTCTTGGGAACTGGCTGTATGGTGCAGCTTTTTCCCTCTACCCCTGCCTCTGGGCAGAAAGGACGCGCCTCTAACCCGCTTGCCTTTCTGAGGCCGAAAGGACTGTACTTGATAATACGGCTGTGAGGGAACCTGAGGTAAAAAAGTCGACTTCCCAGCTGTTGCTGTGGATACGAGGTCCGAAAGACCGTCCCCAAACAATTCCTCACCCTTATAAGGCAAAATTTCCATGTGCCTTTTAGAGTCAGCATCACCTGTCCACTGCCGAGACCATAATACTCTCCGGGCAGAAATGGACATTGCATTAATTCTAGATGCCAGCCGGCAAATGTCCCTCTGTGCACTATAGTGTCCCTGTCCAGGGAATCAATGTTATCAGACAGGGAATCAGACCACGCTGCTGCAGCACTAAACATCCATGCTGAAGCAATAGCAGGTCTCAGTATAGTACCTGAGTGTGTATACACAGACTTCAGGATAGCCTCCTGCTTTCTATCTGCAGGCTCCTTTAAGGCGGCCGTATCCTGAGAAGGCAGTGCCACCTTTTTTGATAAGCATGTGAGCGCCTTGTCCACCTTAGGGGATGTCTCCCAGCGTAACCTATCCGTTGGCGGGAAAGGGTACGCCATTAGTAACCGCTTAGAAATGACTAGTTTCTTATCTGGGGAACCCCACGCTTCTTCACACAATTCATTTAACTCATCAGATGGGGGAAAAGTCACTGGCTGCTTTTTCTCCCCAAACATAATACCCTTTTTTTGTGGTAACCGGGTTAATGTCAGAAATGTGCAACACATTTTTCATTGCCGTAATCATGCATCGGATGGCCCTTGTGGATTGTACATTTGTCTCATCCTAGTCAGACTCCGTGTCGACATCTGTGTCTGCCATCTGAGGTAGCGGGCGTTTTTGAGCCCCTGATGGCCTCTGAGACGCTTGGGCAGGCGCAGGCTGAGATGCCGGCTGTCCCAAAGCTGTTACGTCATCAAACCTTTTATGCAAGGAGTTGACACTGTCGGTTAATACCTTCCACATATCCATCCACTCTGGTGTCGGCCCCGCAGGGGGCGACATCACACTTATCGGCTCCTGCTCCGCCTCCACGTAAGCGTCCTCATCAAACATGTCGACATAGCCGTACCGACACACCGCACACACACACACACACACAGGGAATGCTCTGACTGAGGACAGGACCCCACAAAGTCCTTTGGGGAGACAGAGAGAGAGTATGCCAGCACACACCACAGCGCTATATAACCAGGGATTTACACTAAAGTGAGTGATTTTTCCCTATAGCAGCTTATTATACACAGTTTGCGCCTAAATTTAGTGCCCCCCCTCTCTTTTTTACCCTTGAAGCCTGGAAACTGCAGGGGAGAGCCTGGGGAGCTGCCTTCCAGCGGAGCTGTGAAGAGAAAATGGCGTCAGTGTGCTGAGGAAGATAGCCCCGCCCCTTTCTCGGCGGACTTCTCCCACTTTTTTATATGCTTTATGGCGGGGGATTATGCACATATACAGTTTATTAGCTGTATTATGTGCTATTTAGCCATGGAAGGTAATCTAACTGCTGCCCAGGGCGCCCCCCCCCCCCAGCGCCCTGCACCCATCAGTAACCGGAGTGTGTGGTGTGCAGAGGGAGCAATGGCGCACAGCTGCAGTGCTGTGCGCTACCTTAATGAAGACCAGAGTCTTCAGCCGCCGATTTTCAACTTCTCTTCGGTTCTTCTGGCTCTGCAAGGGGGACGGCGGCGCGGCTCCGGGACCGGACGACCGAGGACTGGGCCTGTGTTCGATCCCTCTGGAGCTAATGGTGTCCAGTAGCCTAAGAAGCCCAAGCTAGCTGCAAGCAGGTAGGTTCGCTTCTCTCCCCTCAGTCCCACGTAGCAGTGAGTCTGTTGCCAGCAGATCTCACTGAAAATAAAAAACCTAACAAATACTTTTCTTTATGGTGAACTCAGGAGAGCCCACTAAGTGCATCCAGCTCAGGCCGGGCACAGATTCTAACTGAGGTCTGGAGGAGGGGCATAGAGGGAGGAGCCAGTGCACACCAGATGTAGTACCTAATCTTTTCTTTAAAGAAGTGCCCAGTCTCCTGCGGAGCCCATCTATTCCCCATGGTCCTTACGGAGTACCCAGCATCCACTAGGACGTCAGAGAAATCCTTGTTATACCGTGAGTAAAATACCTAACTTTTGCGTAAAATAACTAAGCGCATGCGCTCTGCGAACCTTGCGCATGCGCAGTAAGCGACTAATCGCAATATAGCGAAAATCGGCAACGAGCGAACAACTCGGAAGGACCACCTATGTTACTATGTTACTCCACACTGCCAGCATCCGCTTCTACCGTTCTCACGCCATACATCACACTGCCAGCATCCGTTTCCACCGCTCTCACGCCATACACCACACTGCAAGCATCCGTTTCCACCGCTCTCATGCCATACACCACACTGCAAGCATCTGCTTCCACCGCTCTCATGCCATACACCACACTGAAAGCATCCGTTTCCACCACTCTCATGCCATACACCACACTGCAAGCATCCGCTTCCACTGCTCTCATGCCAAACTGCCACCATAAGCTTCCACCGCTCTCACGCCATACACAAAACTGCCACCATCTGCTTCCACCGCTCATGCCATACTCCACAATGCCAGCATCCGCTTCTACCGTTCTCACGCCATACATCACACTGCCAGCATCCGTTTCCACTGCTCTCACGCCATACACCACACTGCCAGCATCCGTTTCCACCGCTCTCATGCCATACACCACACTGCCAGCATCAGCTTCCACCGCTCTCACGCAATACACCACACTGAGAGTATCCGCTTCCACCACTCTCATGCCATACACCACACTGCCAGCATCCGCTTCCACCACTCTCACGCAATACACCACACTGAGAGTATCCGCTTCCACCACTCTCATGCCATACACCACACTGCCAGCATCCGCTTCCACCGCTCTCATGCCATACACCACACTGCCAGCATCCGCTTCCACCGCTCTCACGCCATACACCACACTGCCAGCATTCGCTTCCACCACTTTCATGCCATACACCACACTGCCTGCATCCGCTTCCACCACTCTCATTCCATACACCACACTGCCAGCATCTGCTTCCACCACTCTCATGCCATACACCACACTGCTAGCATCCTATTCCACCACTCTCATGCCATACACCACACTGCCAGCATCCGCTTCCACCGCTCTCATGCCATACACTACACTGCCAGCCTCCGCTTCCACCACTCTCATGCCATACACCACACTGCCAGCATCCGCTTCCACCACTCTCATGCCATACACCACACTGCCAGCATCCGCTTCCACCGCTCTCATGCCATACACTACACTGCCAGCATCCGCTTCCACCACTCTCATGCCACACACCACACTGCCAACATCCGCTTCCACCACTCTCATGCCATACACCACACTGCCAGCATCCGCTTCCACCGCTCTCACGCCATACACCACACTGCCAGCATTCGCTTCCACCACTCTCACGCCATACACCACACTGCCTGCATCCGCTTCCACCACTCTTATTCCATACACCACACTGCCAGCATCTGCTTCCACCACTCTCATGCCATACACCACACTGCCAGCATCCGCTTCCACCGCTCTCATGCCATACACTACACTGCCAGCATCCGCTTCCACCACTCTCATGCCACACACCACACTGCCAACATCCGCTTCCACCACTCTCATGCCATACACCACACTGCCAGCATCCGCTTCCACCACTCTTATGCCATACACCACACTGCCAGCATCCGCTTCCACCACTCTCACGCCATACACCACACTGCCAGCATCCTCTTCCTCCACTCTCATGCCATACACCACACTGCCAGCATCTGCTTCCACCGCTCTCACGCCATACACCACACTGCCAGCATCCGCTTCCACCGCTCTCATGCCATACACCACACTGCCAGCATCCGCTTCCACCGCTCTCACGCCATACACCACACTGCCAGCATCCTCTTCCACCACTCTCATGCCATACACCACACTGCCAGCATCCGCTTCCACCGCTCTCATGCCATACACTACACTGCCAGCATCCGCTTCCACCACTCTCATGCCACACACCACACTGCCAACATTCGCTTCCACCACTCTCATGCCATACACCACACTGCCAGCATCCGCTTCCACCACTCTCACGCCATACACCACACTGCCAGCATCCGCTTCCACCGCTCTCATGCCATACACCACACTTCCAGCATCCGCTTCCACCACTCTCATGCCATACATCACACTGCCAGCATCCGCTTCCACCACTCTCATTCCATACACCACACTGCCAGCATCCGCTTCCACCACTCTCATGCCATACACCACACTGCCGCTATCTGCTTCCACCACTCTCACGCCAATCACTGTCTCTATGGCTGCTTCAAATAGGATTTCCAATCATGTCGCCAGCTGCCTTTACATCTAACATGAAATCTTACTCCAGTAATACAACAGCATGCATCTCTAGCCCAAACGTTATCATTAAGTGCAAAATAGGTACTGTATTTGGCATAAAACAAAAAAACTAAAGACATTTCACAGCAGCTCTAATGGAACAGCTTAATACTGGGGATTACTCTACTGTGTATAAACCACAAAGTATTAAAGCTTGCACCTCGCTTTAATTCATCACAAAGTGATTGTATTCAAGGAGATCTTACAATTATCACTCAGCACTGGACATGAAGTTACTTAATTTATAGATTTAACTGAGAAGATCTTTTAAAAATATCAAAGTTTGAGCAATTTTATTGCAAAGTACTTCATCTGGGTGTATGATCAGATTTCATTGTTCACTTTTTTGTGCGTGCTGAATAGTGCATGCACTGTACAAATTATTCCATGGACAGACATATCTTTCAGGTAAAATGCTGTATGCTACAATACAGTGGTAAGCCACTGTGTGGCATATTCATCAGAGGGCAGAAAGTGCCTCATGACACAGGTAAATATGATGCTTCATTTTACGGTTATACCTGAAGGTTCCTGCTTCCTGTAGAGCATCCTGATTGGCGGCCTCTCGTAAAACCCAATCTTGTGCATGAAAAGAGCCCGCTTCCTGTGCCTTTAGCATGCCATGTAGACGGAGCTTTAGCATCTTTAGGAAGGCGGCTGCAGAAACCAGAAGAGCAAGATAAAGAATTATACATAAAGACAGATTATGTAACCCCCTTATTTTATATACTGTTTGTAACCAAAAGGTCTGGGAAAACAACTGAATGTGCAAAGCATGTAACATCATTCTCACCCTGTAAACTGTAGGACCAAGTGCTGTCTCTAAAGTCTGCTTAAAATGTAGGCATGCAGTCATTAGGGCAAGACTGGAAATGTTGGTAGGTAATTTGATGAACGTACATGTCGACACATGGAAAATGTTGACAGACAGAATGTCAACAAATGAAATGTCAACACTAAAAATCTTTACATTAGCACGTGGGTAGACGGGTAGAGTCAGACTTATCTTAAACAGTGTCATCATTCTGGCCATGCTGACATTTCATCAGTGTCAATATGCTGAATGTCAACATGCACATGTGCAAAGTACGCCGCTACTCCAACCACATCTGAATTAGCCCCAATGGGGACGATGATCACACAACTGCAGTATACTCACTTCAGCTAGAAAACATTAGGTTGGCAGAATATAATAAGTAGTAAGCAGACACTGCCTCAATCCCTACCCATGTAGACACACGGTCCTACTGAACAATTACTAGCTAGAGAATTCCATTCCTCCACAACCCTGCAGAAAGCTTTAAGCCTTTAATTGGTTCATTCTGCTGTTGTGTCTGCTACTAGGGTCACAAGTAAGATAACATCAGATATAGCTTGACATACTATTATTGGAACTAGAGATGACTCTGCTATTATTGTCCTTAGGAGATATGACAGCCTCCAGGTCTAATGGGGGGGGGGGGGGGGGGGGAGAGGGAGAGAAAGGCAGTACCGTAGAACAGGAAAAGAGGATTCCAGTACAGAAGGGGTTAGGCCAGGGTATATAGTACAGTATCAGAGAGACCAAAATGGCAGAAATGATTGTAACTATCAAAGATTGGTATAGAATAGAGTCTGGTGGTGTTCCTCAAAGCAAATATACATACACATACTCTTGGGGGTGTTACATGAAAATCAGGTTGAGAATTAAGTTTTATTGGCCATTCATTAAAATGTAAAAGCCACGTGAGGTACAAAATATATATGGAACTGGTGACGGCTAACCATTTAAAGGACATAGGTGGTCATTTCGAGTTGATAGCTAGCTGCATTCGTTCGCTGTGCAGCGATGAGGCAAAAAACGGCACTTCTGCGCATGCGGCGCAATGCGCATGCGCGTCGTATGAGCACAACGAACGATGTAGTGTCACACTAGGTCTAGCGAAGCTTTTCAGTCGCACTGCTGGCCGCAGAGTGATTGACATGAAGTGGGCGTTTATGGGTGTCAACTGACCGTTTTCAGGGAGTGTTCGAAAAAACGCAGGCATGCCAGGAAAAATGCAGGCGTGGCTGGGCGAACGCAGGGCATGTTTGTGACGTCAAAACAGGAACTGAACAGTCTGACGTCATCGCAAGCACTGAGTAGGTATTGAGCTACTCTAAAACTGCACAAAAAAAAATTGCCGCTGCTCTGCGAACCTTTCGTACGCACTTCTGCTAAGCTAAAATACACTCCCAGTGGGAGGCAGCATAGAGTTTGCACGGCTGCTAAAAACTGCTAGCGAGCGAACAACTCGGAATGACCACCATAGACCTGGAAACATGAAAGTGTCAAAAACACAGATTAAAACCACCATCTAGGTAAGGATTATTGACCAAATAGGTAACCTAGGATATCTAAAACAATCAAGAGTTTCCATGTAGTGAACTGCACCCTATATAAACATATAGTACTGTACTTAAACTGATTGGTAAACCTGAACCATGGGTTGTGTATGATATGCCGGCAGTCGCGATGCTGACGGTCAGAAAACCGCGGCATACCAATGGCGAGAATCCCGACAGAGGTTACGTAAGTATACTTACCTTACACCAATGCCCTCCTAACCCTTCCTTTCCGCAGCCTAAACTTAACCTCCCTCCCCCACCCACACAACCTAACCCTAACCCAACCTAATTACAATTTATGAATGGTTGAACTTGATAAATATTAGTAAGGTTAAAAGAAAAACTTAACTATGTAATAAACACTATCAGCTTGCAGAATGAAATAATAGGATTTTAATTACCTACCGGTAAATCCTTTTCTCGTAGTCCGTAGAGGATGCTGGGGTCCACATTAGTACCATGGGGTATAGACGGGTCCACCAGGAGCCATTACCACTTTAAGAGTTTGAGAGTGTGGTCTGGCTCCTCCCTCTATGCCCCTCCTACCAGACTCAGTCTAGAAACTGTGCTCGAGGAGACGGACATCTTCGAGAGAAGGATTATTCACAGATAGTGGCGAGATTCATACCAGCTCACACATACAAGGAAAACCAAGCTAACTAGCTTGAAACATCAGCAAGCACTGAAACATTACTTACCAAGTAATCATGCAGTACTTAATTAAAAACAAAGTTGTACTGAACAAGAGAACCACTGCAGGAAAACGAAGCGCTGGGTGGGCGCCCAATATGTTCTACGGACTAAGATACAAGGATTTACCGGTAGGTAATTAAAATCCTATTTTCTCTTACGTCCTAGAGCAGAGGTTCTCAAACTCGGTCCTCGGGGGCACACACAGTGCATGTTTTGCAGGTAACCCAGCAGGTGCACAGGTGTATTAATTACTCACCGACACATTTTAAAAGGTCCACAGGTGGAGCTAATTATTTCACTTGCGGAGACCTGCAAAATATGCACTGTGTGTGCCCCCGAGGACCGAGTTTGAGAACCTCTGTCCTAGAGGATGCTGGGGTCCACATTAGTACCATGGGGATGTACCAAAGCTCCCAGAACGGGAGGGAGAGTGCGGAGGATCCTGCAGAACTGATTTACCAAACTCAGAGGCCAAAGTATCGAACATGTAGAACTTAGCAAACGTGTTCGACCCTGACCAAGTAGCCGCTCGGCAAAGCTGTAAAGCAGAGACACCCCGGGCAGCCGCCCAGGAAGAACCCACCTTACGAGTAGAGTGGGCCTTAACAGATTTTGGACACTGCAATCCAGCTGTAGAATACGCATGCTGGATAGTGAACCTGATCCAGCGAGAGTTCGTCTGCTTAGAAGCAGGACACCCAATTTTCTTGGGATCATACAGGACAAACAGAGTGTCCGAATTTCTATGATGAGCAGTCCTCTTCACATAGATCTTCAAAGTCCTCACAACATCCAAGGACTTTGATGGAATTGAGGAGTCAGTAGCCACTGGCACCACAATAGGTTGGTTGATATGAAAAGCCGACACAACCTTTGGAATGAACTGCTGACGTGTCCTGAGCTCAGCTCTATCTTCATAGAAGATTAAGTAGGGGCTTTTACAAGACAAATCCCCCAACTCTGACACACGTCGAGCAGAAGCTAAGGCCAACAAAGTGACAGCCTTCCACATGAGAAACTTGAGCTCAACCTCCGGTAGAGGCTCAAACCAATCCGATTGGAGGAACTGTAACACCACGTTAAGATCCCAGGGTGCCGTAGGCGGCACAAAGGGAGGCTGGATGTGCAGAACCCCCTTCAAGAAAGTATGAACCTCAGGGAGGGAAGCCAGTTGTTTCTGGAAGAAAATGGATAGGGACGAAATTTGGCCCTTTACGGATCCCAACCTCAGGCCCCTATCCACACCTGCTTGCAGGAAGAGGAGAAACCGTCCCAGTTGAAACTCCACCGTAGGAAACTTCTTGGATTCACACCAAGAAACATACTTTTTCCAAATACGATGATAATGTTTGGACGTTACTCCTTTCAAAGCTTGTATCAGGGTAGGAATAACCTTGTTCGGAATGTCCTTCCGAGCTAATATCTGGCGTTCAACTTCCATGCCGTCAAATGTAGCCGCGGTAAGTCTTGATAAGCGAATGGCCCCTGTTACCTCCGTGAATACCTCCGGATGGAGGCCCCACTCCCCTGGATGGAGATCGTGTCTGCTGAGGAAGTCTGCTTCCTAGTTGTCTACTCCCAGAATGAAGATTGCTGACAGCGCCAACACGTGCTTTTCTGCCCAGAGGAGGATTCTCGTTACCTCTGACATTGCAGCTCTGCTCTTCGTTCCGCCTTGTCGGTTTATGTAGGCCACAGTCGTTACATTTTCCGACTGTACTTGAATGGCTCGAGGAGCCGCTTGGAGAAGACCGTTGTATACGGCTCTTAGTTCCAGAACGTTTATTGGAAGACCGGATTCCAGGCTTGACCACCGTCCTTGGAATGTTTCCCCCTAAGTGACCGCGCCCCAGCCCCGGAGACTTGCATCCGTGGTTAGGAGGATCCAGTCCTGAATCCCGAATCTGCGGCCCTCTAGAAGGTGAGGTAAGTGCAGCCACCAGAGGAGTGAAATCCTTGCTTTCGGCAACAGACGTATCTTCTGGTGCATGTGTAGATGAGATCCTGACCAGATCCAGCTGGAAGGTCCGAGCATGAAACCTGCTGTACTGAAGAGCCTCCTAAGAGGCCACCATCTTCCCCAGAAGGAGAATGCAAAGATGAACTGATACCCTGACTGGCTTCAGGACATCCCGGACCATCGTTTGAATCACTAGCGCTTTCACATCCAGCAGAAACACCCTCTGCACTTCCGTGTCGAGGATCATTCCCAGAAAATAAGATTTAAAACCTACCAGTAAATCTTTTTCTCCTAGTCCGTAGTGGATGCTGGGGACTCCGTAAGGACCATGGGGTATAGATGGGCTCTGCAGGAGACATGGGCACTACAAAGAACTTTTAGTATGGGTGTGCACTGGCTCCTCCCTCTATGCCCCTCCTCCAGACCTCAGTTAGAAAACTGTGCCCAGAGGAGATGGACAATACGAGGAAAGGATTTTGCAAATCTAAGGGCAAGATTCATACCAGCCCACACCAATCATACCATATAACCTGGTATATACGTAACCAGTTAACAGTATGAACAAAACACAGCATCATTCAAAGACCGATTCCAACTGTAACATAACCCTTATGTAAGCAACAACTATATACAAGTCTTGCAGAGTAAGTCCGCACTGGGACGGGTGCCCAGCATCCTCTACGGACTAGGAGAAAAAGATTTACCGGTAGGTTTAAAATCTTATTTTTTCTTACGTCCTAGAGGATGCCGGGGACTCCGTAAGGACCATGGGGTTTATACCAAAGCTCCAAACAGGGCGGGAGAGTGCGGATGAATCTGCAGCACCGATTGAGCAAACGCGAGGTCCTCATCAGCCAGTGTATCAAACTTGTAGAATTTAGCAAAAGTGTTTGAACCCGACCAAGTAGCTGCTCGGCACAACTGTAAAGCCGAGGCGCCTCGGGCAGCCGCCCAAGACGAGCCCACCTTCCTAGTGGAATGGGCCTTTACCGAATTTGGTAACGGCAATCCAGCCGTAGAATGAGCCTGCTGAATCGTGTTACAGATCCAGCGAGCAATAGTCTGCTTTGAAGCAGGCGCGCCAACTTTGTTGGCTGCATACAGGCCAAACAGAGCCTCTGTTTTTCTAACTCTAGCCGTCCTGGCTACATAAATCTTTAAGGCCCTGACTACATCTAGGGACTTGGAGTCCTCCAAGTCACTCGTAGCCACAGGTACCACAATGGGTTGGTTCATATGAAATGAAGATACCACCTTAGGCAAAAATTGTGGACGAGTCCTCAACTCTGCTTTATCCACATGAAATATCAAGTAGGGGCTCTTGTAAGACAAGGCCGCCAATTCAGACACCCGCCTTGCGGAAGCCAAGGCTAACAACATGACCACCTTCCAGGTGAGAAATTTCAATTCAACTGTTTGAAGGGGTTCAAACCAGTGTGATTTAAGGAACTGTAACACCACGTTAAGGTCCCATGGTGCCACTGGGGGCACAAAAGGAGGCTGGATGTGCAGTACTTTCCTTCTGAAAGAATATAGATAGGGCCGAAATCTGTACTTTAATGGAGCCTAGCTTCAGGCCCATATCCACTCCCGTCTGTAGGAAGAGGAGAAAACGGCCCAGATGGAAATCTTCCGTAAGAGCTTTCCTGGTTTCACACCAAGAGACATACTTCCTCCAAATACGGTGATAATGTTTTGCCGTCACCTCCTTCCTAGCCTTTATCAGAGTAGGTATGACTTCCTCTGGAATACCTTTCCCAGCTAGGATTCGGCGTTCAACCGCCATGCCGTCAAACGTAACCGCGGTAAGTCTTGGAACACGCAGGGCCCCTGCTGCAACAGGTCCTTCCTGAGAGGAAGAGGCCAAGGATCTTGTGTGAGCATTTCCTGAAGATCTGAGTACCAGGCCCTTCGAGGCCAGTCTGGAACAATTAGTATTGTCTGTACTCTTTTGAGTCTTATGATCCTCAATATTTTTGGAATGAGAGGAAGAGAAGGAAACACATAGACTGACTGAAACACCCATGGTGTCACCAGGGCGTCTACTGCTACTGCCTGAGGGTCCCTTGACCTGGCACAATACCTCCGAAGCTTCTTGTTGAGGCGTGACGCCATCATGTGTATTTGAGGAATTCCCCAGAGACCCGTTATCTCTGCAAATACTTCTTGATGAAGTCCCCACTCTCCTGGATGGAGATCGAGTCTGCTGAGGAAGTCTGCTTCCCAGTTGTCCACTCCCGGAATGAAGACAGCTGACAGAGCGCTTACGTGATTTTCCGCCCATCGAAGAATCCTGGTGGCTTCCGCCATCGCGACTCTGCTCCTTCTCCCGCCTTGGCGGTTTACATGAGCCACGGCTGTGACATTGTCTGATTGAATCAGAACCGGTAGGTTGCGAAGAAGATTCTCCGCTTGCCGAAGGCCGTTGTATATGGCCCTTAATTCCAGCACGTTGATGTGCAGACAAGCCTTCTGGCTTGACCATATTCCCTGAAAATTTCTTCCTTGCGTGACTGCTCCCCACCCTCGGAGGCTAGCGTCCGTGGTTACCAGAACCCAGTCCTGAATGCCGAACCTGCGACCCTCTAGAAGGTGAGCACTGTGAAGCCACCATAGTAGAGATACTCTGGCCCTGGGGGACAGTGTTATTTTCTGATGTATCTGTAGATGGGACCCGGACAACTTGTCCAGAAGGTCCCACTGAAAAGTCCTCGCATGAAACCTGCCGAAGGGGATGGCCTCGTAGGCTGCCACCATTTTTCCCAAAACTCAAGTGCATTGATGAACTGACACTGTTTTTGGCTTTAGCAGGTCGCGGACCATGGCCCTCATTCCGAGTTGTTCGCTCGCTAGCTGCTTTTAGCAGCATTGCACACGCTAGGCCGCCGCCCTCTGGGTGTGTATCTTAGCCTAGCATAGCAGAATTGCGAACGAAAGATTAGCAGAATTGCGAATAGAAATTTCTTAGCAGTTTCTGAGTAGCTCCAGACTTACTCAGCCATTGCGACCAGCTCAGTCCTTTTCGTTCCTGGTTTGACGTCACAAACACACCCAACGTTTGCCCAACCACTCCCCCGTTTCTCCAGCCACTCCTGCGTTTTGCAAATCGAACGCCTGCGTTTTTCCACACACTCCCATAAAACGGCCAGTTTCCGCCCAGAAACACCCACTTCCTGTCGATCACACTACGATCAGCACAGCGATGAAAAAGCTTCGTTATGCCGTGAGTAAAATACCTAACTTTTGTGCAAAATAACTAAGCGCATGCGCTCTGCGAACCTTGCGCATGTGCAGTAAGCGACTAATCGCAGTATAGCGAAAATCGGCAACGAGCGAACAACTCGGAATGACCCCCCATGTTCTGGAGATCCTGGGCTTTTTCTTTTTTTTTCAATCAAAGATTTTTATTATGAGTAATAAACAATGTTAACAACATACGGTAATAAAGCGAACAATAATATAGTAAATGTGACATGGGTCAAATTTCACAAGACTCGTCGTGAAGGGTGTAATGACAATAGAGATTAATTTGTAATCAGATGAGAGAAAACTCTCAAAGGGAAAAAAAGGGGAGAGAGAGAAAGTGGAAAAAGAAAAGGAAGAGAAAAAAAAAATAAAAAAAAAATAAAAAGGTGTGTCTCCAATTATTGTGACTATCGTATCGTGGGAGCTAGTCAGAATGAGAAGAGGGGGTTGTTGGGTGGATAAAATGGGGTTAGGAGAGGCAGAATGTAGGGGGAGGACTCCGATTAACCCGGAGCTCGGGTGATAGGGGAGGTAGAGAAGGAGAGGGAAAGAGAGATCAAATCAAGTGAGCACAGTGTGATTTACAGTCTAGCTAAGTCCCGGAAGGGGTGAGTTTTTATATCTGTACCAGGGAAGCCAAGTGGAATGGAATTTTTGGACTGTGTTGTGTTGGAGACTGGTGATGTATTCCATTTGTGCGATGAACCAGATCCTATTTGTTAGTGCCTGACGGCTGGGGGCGTCTGGTGCTTTCCAGTTGCGTGCTATTTGGTATTTAGCTGCACATGATATATGGAGGATCAGTTTGTTTGAGTCTCTGGGCACCTGGTCCACGGGGGCGCAGAGGAGAAGATGGGTGGGTGAGAGAGGCTGCGGAAGGTCTAGTAACTGGGTAAGCAGGGCACGGACCATGGTCCAGTAACGTGTGATCACTGGGCAGGACCACCATGTGTGGAAGAACGTACCCACCTGACCACAGTTTCTCCAACAAAGGTTTGAGGAGCTAGGGAACATTTTATGTAGGCGGTCTGGGACCAAATACCACCTTGTATATATTTTAAACGAGTTCTCGCGGATGGCCACGCTGATGGAGCACTTCGAGACCGCGGCCCGGACAGTTTCCCACTCTTCGGCCTCGAACTGTTGTCCCAAGTCAGTTTCCCAGGCCAGTTCGTGGGGTTCAAGGGCGGGGGTTTCCGGGGACAAGATGGTTTTATAGAGAAGGGAGATGATTCCTCTGTCAGTAGGATTATACAGGCAAAGCCTTTCGAAAGAAGAAGGGATTGGGAGTGGGAATGGGAGGTGCAGAGAGGAGATGTAGTGCCGTATTTGTAAGTATTGGTAGTGTAGGGAGTTGGGCAGGTCATATGTAGTCTGTAGATCCGAGAAAGATCTGATGGCGTGTTTCTCTGTAAAGTGGTGGATTCTAGTGACACCAGCAGAGATCCAAGGACGAGCCATTGCTGAGGATAAGCCTGGGGGGAATGCTGAGTTGTTCCAAATAGGGGTTAGGGGGGAGGGGTAGATAGGCAGTTTTAATTTTTTGCTTAGGGTCTTCCAGTTTCCGAGCGTATCCG
Source organism: Pseudophryne corroboree (assembly GCF_028390025.1). Taxonomy (NCBI): domain Eukaryota; kingdom Metazoa; phylum Chordata; class Amphibia; order Anura; family Myobatrachidae; genus Pseudophryne; species Pseudophryne corroboree. The sequence goes on from NC_086449.1 coordinate 747,077,657, forward strand.
CTACAGTAGGTGTAGGGAGGCTAGTTTGGGGGTAGCTTTTGCTGTGGGCCCAAGGTAGATGGGAGACTGAAGAAATGCCGATTAAGTCGCTCTCCAGGTCAACCCATCGTTTGGTGCCTCTCGGCGCGTGCCAAGCCACCAATTGGCTCAGTTTAGTCGCAGCTAAATAGCGTTGAAGGATGGGGAGGCCTAGGCCACCCAGTTGGGAGTGCTTGGCCAGAATTTCTCGTCGGAGTCGAGGCTTTTTATGGTTCCAAATAAAGTCACCTAGCGAGGATTGGAGAGAGCGGAGGGTGTGTGAGGGGACCTGAATTGGAAGCGTTTGGAATAAGTATAGGAGTTTGGGGAGTACATTCATTTTTATGGCGTTGATACGTCCGATCCAAGAGAGGTAATAAGGTTCCCATTGGCGGATGTCCTTGAGAATTGAGGTTATGAGTGGGGGGTAGTTGGCTCGGTAGAGAGAGTTGTATGATTTAGTTATGAGGACTCCTAGGTATTTAAGTGAGTGTTTACGCCATGAAAATTCGAAATTTGCCTGTAACAGAGTCTTTATGCGCTTGGGGATGTGTAAGGAAAGGGCTTCGGATTTTGACTGATTGATTTTATATCCCGAGAGGTTGCCGTATATAGATAGCTCTCGAAATAAATTGGGGAGAGAGATGGTCGGGTTCGATAGTGTGAGGAGTATGTCGTCAGCGAATAAGGATATAGTGTAGTGAGTGCGGTTAACAGTGATCCCAGAGATATCTGGATTGGCTCTGATGTGGCACGCGAGGGGTTCGATAATCAATGCGAAGATGAGGGGGGATAGTGGGCAACCTTGTCTGGTTCCGTTGGAGATCGTGAAGGGATCCGATAGTAGGCCATTTGTATGTACTGAAGCCGAGGGGTTGTGGTACAAGGCTTGTATAGCCTGTAGGAATTTATCACGAAAGCCGAAGTGTTGCAGGGTTTGTAGCATGAAGGGCCAGGAGACCCTGTCAAAGGCCTTCTCCGCGTCCAGAGCAAGCGCCAGGGATGGGATCTTATGGTGGTTAATATAGTGAATAACGTCGATCGTGCGTCTAGTGTTGTCAAGCGCTTGCCTGGACGGGACAAAGCCCACCTGATCTGGGTGGATCAGTGAGGGAAGAATCGGGTTGAGCCTATTAGCTAGAACTTTGGCAAAAATTTTGAGGTCTGTGTTCAGGAGTGAGATAGGTCGGTAGTTAGTGATTAGTTGGGGGTCTTTATTCGGTTTCGGAATTACAGTGATAGTGGCCTTGGTGGTTTGAGAGTGGAAGGGGGAGCCCTCTAGTATTAGGTTGAATACCTTCGTGAGATGGGAAAGTAGCGAAGGTTGGAAGGTTTTGTAGTATGACATAGGAAAGCCATCTGGGCCAGGGGCTTTAGACGGTTTCTGAGATTTAATAGCGAAGGCGATTTCTTCCTCTGAGATAGGCCTGTCCAAGCCCGACGAGGTCTCTGGGTCTAAACGGGGCAGGTCACATGATATCAGGTAGTCGGGGGTGGGCGGGTGGGTTTGGTCAGGAGTGGGCAGTCTATCTGGGAGATTATAAAGCCGCTCATAATAAGCTTTAAAAAGGGAGTTGATAGTGGAGGGGTTATATTGGAGTGAGCCCTTGTCATCTTTGACCGCTGAGATGGCGGATTGTGCTTTTCGGGCCCTCAGTCTGCTGGCCAATAAGGTGTCAGCTTTGTTGCTCTTTTCATAGAATCTTTGTTTCAGCCAGCGGAGTGAGTGCTCGGTTTTTTCGGCCAGCAAAGCGTTCAGGGCCGCTCTGGCAGTGGTAAGTTGTGTGTAAAGGGGACGGGAAGGCCGCTGTTTGTGTTGGGTTTCCAGGTTGTGGACCTCTTCTGTGAGGGAGGTCAGTTTTTGTTTATGTTCTTTATTTCTGTGTGAGGCGTAGCTAATGATGTGACCTCTGATGACGGCTTTGTGTGCTTCCCATATCAGTGGGGTGCAAGTGGAGTCAGTGATGTTCAAAGTGAAGTAGTCTGCAAGGGCAAGTCTGAGTTTTTCCTGAAATTGGGGAATTTTCAGTAGTGTTTCGTTTAAACGCCAGGCCGGTCGGGTTGTCGGGGTGTCAAGGAAATTAAAAGTGGCGGTGATGATGGAGTGATCTGACCATGGGTTGGTGATGATGGATGAGTCGGATATGTGCTTGGAGGCCTGGGTGCTGCAAAAGAAGAGGTCGATACGGGAGTAAGATTGGTGTGGACACGAGAAGAAGGTGTAGTCCTTGGACGTAGGGTTGAGGGCCCGCCAGACGTCAATGAGACCGGATTCCCGTGTGTGTTTATTTAAAGCTCGGGATGAGGGGTCACGGTGTGGACGTGACTGGGGAGTGGACTTATCTAGTTGAGAGTCCGGGGCGGTATTGAAATCTCCACCTATTATTGTATAGCCTCTTCTGACTTTAGATAGTGCGGAGAAAAAGGAGTTGAAGAAGGACGCTTGCCCGGAATTAGGGGCGTAGACAGTGTCTATAGTGCATTCTAGGTGTCCGAGCCTACCCGTTAAAATGATGAACCGCCCATCTTTATCTGTATGTGAGGAACCCAACACAAATGGGATTTTAGAGTTTACCAAAATGGCCACTCCATTGTGTTGGGTTTGGCTCAAGGAGTAGAAAGCCGTCGGGAATCGTTTAGAGGTGAGGGCAGGGTGTGACTGGAATTTAAAGTGTGTCTCCTGAATAAATACTATGTCTGCTTTGAGAGTGCGAAGGGATCGGAACAGGGAGGAACGTTTCTGGGGAGTGTTGAGGCCCTTGACGTTCAAGGATGCTATCAGCAGGGGCATTGTGAGTTGTGGTTAAGAGGAGGAAGTGAAAGGGAAGGGGAGGAGAAGAAGGAGAGAGAAAAAGTTAAGAGGATAGAGAGAAAGAGGTGAGAGGAGCGGGGGGAAAGAAAAAAAAAAAAAAAAAGGGGGGGGGGGGGGGGGGGGGGGAGATCCGCGCTGAGGAACCTCACGACCAGCGAGGAGGAACCAGCACAGGAATTAGGACCGGTTGGTCCAAGGTGGGGAAGCACCGGGTGATTACCGTACTCCCTCCTAGGAGGTAGGGTGGGGGGGGAGTGTGTTTATAAGTAGGAGTTCGACAACATGAACTCGTGTGTTGAATGGAGTGGATGAGGGATCATGGCCCTCCAGTGGTGGAGTTAGTCAGAGAGTGTGCTAGCATTGGCCTTAGGGGAAGAAGCATCAAGGGGAAGTGATGTAAAACAAACGTATAAGCAGTAAATAACATAACGGTAACATAGTTTAAGTAAAAGCAAAGCAAACAAGGCAGAGTCGTGTACTTCAGCCAGTTCCCTATATGCTCCAGCGTATTTTCTTCAAAGGTCGGTTCACTCCCTATGGGGGTGATCTGAGTCATAGTCCCGGGGATATCTAGTGTGACCAGGGCCTTGACATAAAAATAGTGAGTTTGAGAATAAGGCAGAGGGGTCTCATGGCACATTCGGGGCCAATCCATTGCGTTAAGCACTGTCTGGACGTTTTACCCCGGGTTGGTCAGTATGCTTCTATGGAGCAAGAGGTGTAGGTGACCTTCGAAGTGAGGAGAGTTAGGTCGCCTGGCGGGTGGTGGTCGCCACCTGTGCAGAGTCGGAGTCCTCTAGATGTGTTAAGAAGTCTCTGCCCTCTCTGGGGTCCCGGACGATGAGGGTTTTTCCGTTGAAATCAATCAACAGCTTGAAGGGGAACCCCCAGCGATATCGGATTCCGCGTGTGCGGAGCGTGGAGGTTAGATCTTTTAGCTCTCTCCGTTTGAGCAGCGTGGAGGGGGCCAAGTCCTGGAAGAATTGTAGCCTAGTATTTTCAAATAGAATGTACGGCTTGCTCCGGGTAGGGTTGAGTACCAGTTCTTTATCTTTAAAGTTAAGGAAGCGTAGGATCACATCTCTAGGGGGATCGCCTTCTCGTGGTTTGGGCCGGAGAGCTCTGTGGGCCCTTTCTAGTGGCAGTTCGCGGGAGCCTAAAGTTGGAACCACGGTGGAGAATAGTTTGTGTAGATATGTTTCGAGGTTCGCAGGGAGGACGGATTCCGGAACATTCCGTATGCGGAGATTGTTTCTTCTCTCGCGATTCTCCAAATCCTCATTCTTATCGCGTAGTTCCGAGATGTCTCGGATAAGATAGTCAATGTCTCTAATAGTCTCGCTCTGCTCTTTGTGTAGGGTGTCCTGACGGGATTCAAGTTTGGAGGTCCTAGTGGATAGGGACGTGATGTCCGATCTAATGGAGGCAACCACGTTATCTAGTTTGGACTCCAATGATTCCTTGAAATCCATGATGAGCGATTTCAAGGCTAGGATGTCCTCTTTAGTTGAGAGAGCGGGGGATGAAGATGAATCTTCCTTGTCGGACACCGAAAGGCTAGGGGAGGGGGGTCCAGAGAGCGAGGATGATTTGTCGTTTTTGTCGGCTCTGGTGAAGTGCTGGGTTATGTCCGTCCCCGCCCGCTTTCTAATGGAGGCGGTGGATTTAGACATGGTGGTAGGCTGTGCAGGTTAGAGAAAGTATTGGAGCGACTTGTAGAGATGTGCAAACGATGAGGCCTAAGGGTTAACCGCTGGAGGGCTAGATTATGGTATGTTCAGTGGGGCATGAGGCCCGTCAGTAGTAGTGTAGAAGAAGGGACGCAAGGGGTAGAAAGACGCCCCGCGGGTTGTGGCTGTGGGTGGACTAGCAGTGGGCGGGGGGTAGGTATGGGCTCCTTTTGTTGAGGCGACCTCCTGGCAAAAGGGAGAGCTCGTAGTAGATGCGTTGTAGCAATAACTACATAGTGGGGCTGTATTTGTAAGATATGAGAACTACCGGCAGGGTATGTGGATTTTTAGCCAGCTGCGTGGCGTTCTGTGCTGGTTCTCAGTGCTCCAGAGGGTATCTCGTAACAGCAGGGGGGGAGATGGCCGCTGGGGCTCGTATCGTGTCGGTGGGGGTGAAATGCGGCACCCTTAGCCGGGTTACCTCGTAGAATTGTGGGTCGCAGGCCAGGAGAGTCCACCTGCTAGTGGTGTCCAGTCCCAGGGGACATCGGAGGAGATGGTGCGTGATCGATTGTCGGTGCCACGGCGTGTCCAGGTGGTCAGTGGGCCAGGCGGGGGTTGGGAATGAGCAGCTGCTGTTCTTGCAGAGAATGGGTGTATCTAAATATATAGTGACCCCCGGCTGGGGGGGGGAGGGTCCGCTATCTCGGCCGCAGGCTCCTCTGGTTCTGTTCTGCGGCGGTGGTGGGCTTTGGTTAACTGCGGGAAGGCCCACCGGCCAGGAGTCACCACGAGGGGGGCCGGTTGTACGGATATAGCAGCAGCAGCAAAGCTACAATGCCGTGGGTAGAGGTCAGCGAGCCCCTGATTAAAGTGTTAGGAGCCTCTGAATAGTTGGGGGGGGGGGGGGGAGAGTCGTGGCAGTTGCGGGTGGCCAGGTCTCAGGTTGATTATGGTGAGTAAACGGGCCCCGGCGGGCCGCCACAGGATATAGGTTCTAGGCCGCGTGGGGGGGGCAGACCACGAACCGCAGCGAGGCCTAGTGTCTCTCTCGGCTCCGTGCTCCAGGGTGCACAGGACGGGGAGCAGGGTAATTTAATTTATTTATATTGCCAGCCAAAAGATGGCCGCCGGCTGGCAGATGGAGCCGTCCTGTCCCTCGGCTCCTCACAGCGTTTACTGCCGCTGGTGCGAGGGGTCAGCGTCGCGGGACCGACAGGAGCACAGCGCCGGGTCCGAGCACCCCAAGGAAGCTCCCCAGCGTCAGCCCCAGTGTCAGACTGCTCGGCGGCGCCAGTCGCAATATGGCCGCCGCCACCCACTGCAGCACTCACCCCGTGTAGCTTCAGCAGTCCTCGGTCCCCGGGCGGCTTCCCGACTGGCCGGATGATGATTCCTGCCGCAGAGGGCGACGTCCAAGAGGAGGGAGGCTGTCCGCGATGTATGACGGGCCGTCCCGGATCCAGCTGGCCGATCGCTTCAGCGGCCTGACCCCGTAATCGAGGTCCCGGTCTGAGGCCCGCCGTTAGGCCGTGTCTCGCGGGAGCTCCGGGGACCGTTTCCTTGGTCCGCGGCTGCAGCAGATGGGGCAGTAGAGGTAAGGGGAGAGGGAGGGATGAGACCCGATGCCGCGCTGATGTGCAGGTGGGGGACTTACCCGCCGCACTGAGCCGTCTCCGCTTCCAGCTGTATACGGCCTCGGTAGCCGCCGCAGGGTCACAGGACGGGGCCGCCGGTTTCAGGGGTGCCTCCTTCCGACAGTCCGGCGTGTATGCTCGTCCTCCTGGCCTCCTCAGACGGCAGTCCCGGTCCGCCTCACTTCCGGTGGGGCGGAAGGTCGCACCACAGACCCCGGCTTCTTGGGGAGGGGAAGGCCGCAACCTGCAGAAGCCCTGATAAGGGCACCCCGGCTCCGCAACCGACTCCCTCCGGTGCTAGCTGATGTAGAGAGCAGGTGCACACAGTAAGGAGCGTGTGGTGACCTGCGAGGTGATATCTTTAGTTAGTTGAAGTCCAGAACCGACAGGAGCCCTCACAGTTCACCTCCTCTCGGCTTGCTAGCCAGGCCACGCCCCCCGATCCTGGGCTTTTTCTGACGGGAGAGAAACCTTCTTCCGTTCCGTGTCCAGAAGCATGCCTAGAAACGATAGTCGAGTCGTTGGAACCAATTGTGACTTTGGCAGATTGAGAATCCATCCGTGCTGTTGGAGCACTTTCAGGGAGAGCGACACATTCTTCAGCAATTGATCTCTTAATCTTGCCTTTATCAGCAGATCGTCCAAGTATGGGATGCGCAGGAGCACCATCATTTCCGCCATCACCTTGGTGAAAATCCTTGGGGCCATGCAAAGCTCAAACGGCAACGTCTGAAACTGGTAATGACAGTCCTGTACAGCGAACCTCAGGTACTCCTGATGAGAGGAATATAGGGGGACATGAAGGTATGCATCCTTTATGTCTACTGACACCATAAAATCCCCCCCTTCCAGGCTGGATATTACAGCTCGAAGCGATTCCATCTTGAATTTGAATTTTTCCAAATACAAATTCAGGGATTTTAAATTTAAAATGGGTCTGACCGAACCATCCGGCTTCGGGACCACAAACAGGGTTGAATAATACCCTTTTCCTTGTTGGGCCAGGGGAACCCTGACAATCTCTTGCTGCAGGCACAGCTTTTGAATTGCAGCTAACACTACTTCCCTCCCTTGGTGAGAAGCTGGTAATGCCGACATGAAAAATCGGCGAGGGGGCACCTCTTCGAATTCCAGCTTGTAGCCCTGGGAAACAATTTCCATCGCCCAAGGATCCACGTCTGACCGAACCCAGACCTGGCTGAAGAGTCAAAGGCGTGCCCCCACCGGTGCGGACTCCCTTAGGGCAGCCCCAGCGTCATGCGGTTGATTTTGTAGAAGCCGGGGAGGACTTCTGCTCCTGGGAACTAGCCATAGCAGGTGTTCTCTTTCCTCTACCCTTACCTCTGGCAAGGAAGGAGGAGCCCCGACCTCTTCTGGACTTTTGCGACCGAAAGGACTGCATCTGATACTGTGGAGTTTTCTTTTGCTGTTGGGGAACAAAAGGCAAAAAGGTAGATTTACCCACGGTAGCTGTGGAAACCAGGTGCGCGAGCCCCTCCCCAAACAACATTTCACCCTTGTAAGGTAAAACCTCCATATGCTTTTTTGAGTCCGCATCACCCGTCCATTGTCTGGTCCATAAGGCTCGTCTCGCAGAAATAGCCATGGCATTGGCTCTAGAACCCAGCAGTCCAATGTCTCTTTGAGCATCTCTCATATATAAGACCGCGTCCTTAATATGGGCCAAAGTTAGTAAAATGGTATCCCTGTCCAGGGTATCAAGGTCAGCTGACAAAGTATCTGTCCAAGCTGCAACTGCGCTACATACCCATGCCGACGCAATTGCCGGCCTGAGCAAAGCACCAGTATGTATATAAATAGACTTTAACGTAGTCTCCTGCCTGCGGTCAGCAGGATCCTTGAGGGCCGCTGTGTCCGGAGACGGCAGCGCCACCTTTTTAGACAGGCGTGTTAAAGCCTTGTCCACCCTGGGAGAGGATTCCCAACGTATCCTGTCCTGCATAGGGAAAGGATACGCCATAATAACCCTTTTGGGAATCTGCAGTCTCTTATCTGGAGTTTCCCAAGCTTTTTCAAATAACTCATTAAGTTCATGGGACGGGGGAAAGTTTACTACAGGCTTCTTCCCCTTAAACATGTGTACCCTCGTGTCGGGAACAGATGGTTCATCAGTGATATGCAAAACATCTTTTACTGCAATAATCATACACTGAATACTTTTTGTCACCCTAGGGTGCAACCTTGCTTCATCGTAGTCGACACTGGAGTCAGACTCCGTGTCGGTATCCGTGTCTACTATCTGTGACAAGAGATGTTTCTGAGACCCCGAAGGGCCCTGTGACTCGGTCCAATCCGTGGATTGACCCCCTGTTGTCTCCCTGGACTCAGCTTTGTCCAGTCTCTTATGTAATGATGCCACACTTGCATTTAACATATGCCACATATCCATCCACTACTGAGTCGGCACCGCCGACGGGGACTCACCACTCATCTGCTCCACCTCCTCCTTGGACGAGCCTTCTGCTTCAAACATGCCGACACGCACGTACCGACACCCCACACACACCGGGATAGAACTATAAGGGGACAATTCCCCACCAAGGCCCTTTGGAGAGACAGAGAGAGAGTATGCCAGCACACACCCAACGCCCACTGACACTGGAAATTTACCAGATAGCGCTTTTATGTTATAATAATAACAACCTATACACTCACTGTGCCAATAATTGTGCCCCCCGCCTCTTTTTTAGCCCTCTGGTCTGAGTTCAGCAGGGGAGAGTCCGGGGAGCCAGCGTCTCTGCAGCTTCTGTGGTGAAAATGGCGCTGGTTAGTGCTAAGGAATCAAGCTCCGCCCAGCGGCGGGCTTCGGTCCCGCTTTAATTTACAAAAAATGGCGGGGGTTCATAGATTTACTGCCTCCGCAGTCTAATACCTCCCAATATGCCAGTCCCGAGGTTTATTGCTGCCCAGGGCACCCCCCCTGCACCCATCTGTGCCTGCACTGTGTGTGTGTTGTGGGAGCAATGGCGCGCAGCGTTACCGCTGCGCGCTTACCTCAGTGAAGATCTGAAGTCTTCTGCCGCCTTGAAGTCTTCTTTTCTTCTAATACTCACCCGGCTTCTATCTTCCGGCTCTGCGAGGAGGACGGCGGCACGGCTCCGGGACGAACGGCAGGGTGAGACCTGCGTTCCGACTCCCTCTGAAGCTAATGGTGTTCAGTAGCCTAAGAAGCAGAGCCTATCAGTTAAGTAGGTCTGCTTCTCTCTCCTCAGTCCTACGATGCAGGGAGCCTGTTGCCAGCAGTGCTCCCTGAAAATAAAAAGCCTAACAAAATTCTTTAATCAGAGAAACTCAGGAGAGCTCCTCTGTATCCACGCATCCAACACTTCCCCAAAGAGAGCCTGACCTGTGTATGGTAGGATCTCCACACCTCTCCTGGATTCCGTGTCGGCAGACCACTGGCGCAGCCAAAGACCTCTGCGAGCTGAGACATACATGGAGGATATCCCCGTGGCCATCGAACCCAGGTCTTTCATGGATTCCACCATAAATCCTGCAGAATCCTGTATGTTACGTAAAAACAATTCAATGTCACTTTTATCCATTGTATCCAAATCCTCAAGTAATGTGCCTGACCACTTTACTATAGCTTCAGAGATCCATGCACAGACAATAGTAGGTCGCAATATCGCCCCTGAAGCTGTGTAAATGGATTTGAGCGTAGCGTCAATTTTGCGATCAGCTGGTTCTTATAACGCGGTAGATCCCGGGACAGGTAAAACCACCTTCTTTGACAGTTTGGAAACAGATGCGTCAACTATGGGTGGGTTTTCCCATTTCTTTCTATCCTCCTCAGTGAAGGGAAAAGCAACCAGAACCTTTTTTGGGATCTGGAATTTTTTCTCCGGTTTTTCCCAGGATTTTTCAAATATAGCATTTAATTCTTTAGACGCAGGGAAGGCTAGCGAGGCTTTCTTATTGTCAGTGAAGTAAGCCTCCTCAACCTGCTCAGGTGTTGTGTCAGCAATATTCAACACATCTCTAATGGCCTCAATCATCAACCGCACCCCCTTTGCAAGAGATGCCGTCCCCCGCAGCACATCCCCATCACCGTCTGCTGTGTCAGAATCGTTATCAGTGTCATCTTGCTTAAACTGTGCAAGAGTCCGTTTTTGAGAGTGTACATTAAGGGGCCCTGAGGTAACAGAACCGGACCAAACTGCCATAGAGTTCTGTGAGACCTGAGTTGCAGACTCCGTCTGTGCAACTCTAGTAGAAATCAGAAAAATCATACCCTTAAGAGAGGCTAACCATTCAGGCTCCCTTGCAGGGATCTGCGCTAAAACAGTGCAATCCTGATTACATGGAATGGGATCATCTTGAGAGGAATTATCCTCTGCAGCATATGACACAGAGTCCCTAGACATGGCTTTTGGGAGACAATAAACACTCCACACACACACACACACACACACACACACACACACACACACACACACACACATGGAAAGGGCAGACAGAGTTTCCCCCCAAAGAATGCCAAGAGAGCCACAGAGATCAGAGCAAACCCACACACAGCGCTTTCAAGGTATAGGGGAACCCCTACCCAGCGCATACTGTGCACCTTAATAGGTTACACAAGTATGTATATATGGCTTCCCTTCCTTCTATAACCCCTTGGTACCGTAATAGATAGCTAGAGTTGCCTTTGGAGGGACAGCTCTCCCTGTCAGCGCTTCTGCAGGCAGGAAAATGGCGCTGAACACTGCTGGGTCTGCTCTGAGGAGAAGCTCCGCTCCCTTTCATGGCGTTGCTTCCCGCTCTGCTGAAGTTTAAACTGGCCTGAGGAATTGTGCTGGCAGCGATCCGGGGGCCCTGACAGGCTTTGTGGACTGTGTAGGTGCTGGCTCAGGGCGCCCCTCACAGCACCGCTCCATGTACCGATGACCCCTGGAGCGCAGTTAGTACTGCGCTCCCTACCCTGTTGCCGCCATCTTCACACTGGCTCCCTGATTGCCAGGGGAGCCGGTGACTAACTCGCCACTGAAGTCTTCTGGCTCTGTAAGGTGGTGGCGGCATGCTGCTGGGGTGAGCGATCCCCTATGGCGGCGAACGATCGATCCCCTCAGGAGCTCAGTGTCCTGTCAGTGGAGATAGTGGCTCAGACCCCGCAGCGCGGACACTACTCCCCCCCCCCCTCCCCCCCCCCCCCACTTAGTCCCTCGAAGCAGGGAGGCTGTTGCCAGCAGCCTTCCTGTGCCTAAACTCTAAAAAATAAAAAAAAATAAAAGAACTCCTACGGAGCTCCCCTAGCTGTGACCGGCTCCTCTGGGCACATTTTCTAGACTGAGTCTGGTAGGAGGGGCATAGAGGGAGGAGCCAGCTCACACTATTAAACTCTTAAAGTACCAATGGCTCCTGGTGGATCCGTCTATACCCCATGGTACTAATGTGGACCCCAGCATCCTCTAGGACGTAAGTGAAACATTATTTAATAATAATACAAATAATAATAAATCTTGAAAACAGATGTACACAAGCAAGCTGACGGGAAATGGAGCTATATACAGATAAATGCAATATCATTTTAAGAAATGGAAAATGCAGCTATACACATGTCACAAGCTGAAATCATGTCATAAACAAGTTTCTATAAAAATGATAAATAGGTAACAGAACGATACCTGTTATCTCATCCTGTGTGCTCAGTAGAGTTATCAGGATCTCAATCCTCCGGGTGCTGCGACTGCTTACATTCCCATCATCTCTCAGCAGCCCTATAGCGCACTGCACACAGCTCCGGATAAGAGTGGTGGTGTCCAGCATCTGCAATATGTGCACAGACCAATATTATCAGGAAAGAGATTGGATACAGGAAAATCCCACTACATGAATAAACTGTGTTACATTAGCTTTATGTGTGTTAAAAGCATTCAGTGCCTACATAGGAGACAGCCATTATATGAGCTACAGTGTTTCTCCGATGAAGAAACTGGCTCTACTACTTTTATGCCGGCGCTTGGGATCCCAGCGCTGGCATGCCAGTAGCGGGGTGAGTACAAAAGTGCCCGTTGCGGGCTCGCTATTTATTCTCCCACCAGGGGTGTCGTGGACACCCCAAGAGGGAGAATAGTTGTCGGTATGCCGGCGCCGGTATGCTGAGCGCCGGGAACTCGCCAGCCAGCATATCAAATGCCTCCCGAAGAAACTATATATGGGAAACTTTAGAATTCCTTCATGAAGTGTTAGGGTGGAATTCAATTGCGGGCGAAGACATCGCAGGTCAAATCAGTGCAGCAACAGTCACACTTTGCGGCAGTCCATTCTCATACCAAACTGCTCACACCCCCGCAGAGTTAAAAGCAGATTTATGCAAATTCGTCCGGATGGGCGATGGGCGCGAGACGCAGTGCCGTTGCCAGCGTTTAAATGCTTTGGCAACAGCAATTTGCACCCTTCGCCTGCAATTGAAATTTCCCCTCAGTGTAGTCCGTGTTCATAGTTACCAGACCTCCTATGTTAATATAATAAGATAAATGTAACATTCTAAGAAAATGACACTAAACATTTCCATATTATACAAAACACACACAAACACCAGGACTATGTTAATCTGTGGTACTATGCCACGGATACGCTCATCAGTACTACTATGCAACTGATATGTTCATATGTGGTACTATACCACTGATTCGTTCATCTGTACTAATACATTCGTCAGTACTACTATGCCACTGATATGATCTTTGTTGGTACTAAGCCCCTGATATGATCATCTGTAGTACTATGGCACTGATGTGTTCATTGGCAATACTATGCCACAGATATGTTCATCAGTAATAATTTGTCAACTGTAAAACATAAGCAATGATATGCACCAGCACTAAGAGTATGTGTGTGACAGCAGAAGTAATGCCAGAACTGATCGGAAGCAGCAGAACTACCTCTATGTCTGTATGTTATTACCCAGTTTTATTCTATTACTGTTGTTCCACCTGTAAAGCACAACGGAATATGCTGCGCCATAAAAGAAACAGTTAATAAATAACGCCGAGTTTTAGGTCATTCTGAGACAATACCTCTGCACAGAAGGGCTAGTAGCAATGCTCTCTATCAATAAACAGGAATACTATTACTGATTAACAGAAGCACTAGTAGTAACAGCCCTCAATAATAATGCAACTACTGATGGGCAGCAGCACTAGTAGTAATGGCCTGATCTATGATATCAGTAATAAAAAGCAGAAGAATACTCATATTGAGGCTTCTGCAAATCCTTCTTTCCTTATTAATATGATGCTCCATTCATATGGCCACCGTTGCCAATGTCGCCTGTGTTTCCACTGCTGATTGTAGCACTTCCATGATAAAAGTGTATGTTAAATTCCAATTGGTCACTGCAAGAAGCCAATTAGGAGGAAGAGACACTCGAGCTTGCCACACATGATAGTGTGGCAGGCTATAACCAGAACAGGTGAGCTGCTGAGTGGTTATAGCAAAGTTCACTTCTGATGAAAGACAAATGAACTCAGAAAAAGGGCCCATTATAACCTTGCCATTACTATTCCAAACATGGTAGGCTGACCAAATATTTATGAAAATAAAATCTATCAAATCACTAGTAACCACAGGTTTCAAGTGCCTCAGAGATGTCAATGGTGACTATAGAGACACGGCTCGCCCGCCCGGCCGAGTCCCAAATTCCTCTGCCTCTTAGCAGATATTTATTGTTGTACCCATGTTACAGGATTCCCTCTGACTCATCCATAACTAAAAGTAAGAGACTGTCGTCGTCGTCCCCAACACACACATCCAGTCACCACATTTTTCAATGATTCTCATATTTTCCTACATCCTCAGATTTGGGTGATGCCACATCTGTTTCCATCTCATGGTCTTCATTTATTTCCTCTCCAGTCTCCATTCTGTCAGTCACTTCAGTATCTATCTCCATTTCCACCGGTTTGGATTTCTCTAGGTTGATGCTAGCATCTGTTGCGCTGTCCTCATTGACAATGCCCATCTCCACTTCCATTTCTGAGTCTGCTATTTTGTTTTCACTTTCCTTTTCAGGTTCTTTTACTGTAGATTCTGCAAAGCAAATGAAATAAATGTAAAAAACAAAAACCTTAGTAATAATCATCCTTTACCACCATAGTTTGTAGCTAGGGCTTGCCGATAGTAAATACAAGGCTGCTAGCTGTGCAATATGACAATGTGGTCGATCATAAGCCTCAATGATATAAATAGCTATATAAATAACGGGTAATAATGATATAAGGCTGAAGGGGAATGTGTTTCCCTTAATGTGGCCCCATGGGCCAATCACTCGGCACTAACTCTGGTCTAATAGTGCAGTTATACGGACAAGAATGACAACATTAATGTTAAAAAGTCGGAATATTATAATCACAGATCCACGTTTTTGTGCAAACAATTTGCAATATTTATATAATTATATATTTAAATAGTAACATAGTACTAAGCAGCACTTTACAGAGACTTTTTAGTCAGTCACATTAGTTGCTGTGAGCTTGCAATCAATGGCCTAGATTTATCAAGCCTTGGAGAGTGATAAATTGCACGGTGATAAAGTGCCAATCAATCAGCTTCTAACTGTCATTTTACAAACACAGCCTGTAGTATGGCAGTTAGGAGCTGATTGGCTGGTACTTTATCACTGTGCAATTTATCACTCTCCAAGGCAACAATGCTCTACGACACAAACACACATACAGTACACTAGGCTACATTCTATCAGCAGCGAAATAAACGACTACAGTATTATGTGTTTGGACTTTGCTAGCACACTCGAGAACCCAGAGGAAAACCATGCAAGTACAGTACGGAGAGAATATAAAAACCCACACAGACTGTGCCCTGGTCAGGATGAAACCCATGGCCCCAGTGCATTAAGGCCAGAATGCGAAACCATTCCACCACCACAAGAAATATCTCAGCTTACATGGCCTCCTTACAATGAGGGAAAATGTCAATGTCTGAAGCGTATTTCACACGAAAGATAGAGAGACAGCGCTGGAGAGATACAGGTCTGCACAGAAGTAATCACTTGCTAGTAATCAAAGGACAGATTTCTGTTTTTTTTCAGAGCCTCTGCCCTTTGGCACATGGTCACTCTCTGTACTCACACTAAACTACTCTATGTGTGAGCTTCATCTTATATAAATCTTTAAGACCACAATATTCCTGCATCAGTGTAACAGAAGCCTCACGTACTGTAACTATTCCATGTTATTAGGAAATCTGCTGCTCTCACATCACAGGCAAGTGGATATTATCAAGGGTATTCAAATAATGGGTCTCCCTCACTTCTCCCTTCCAGAAATTCTTTGCACAAAAATATTGCAGTATTCAATTAGATGTCGCTCATAAGTTGACAGTTCAGAGTATAATAAAGCAGGACCCAGAAAGGATCGATCCAGAGCCGAATTCAGGGGTCAGGCCGCCCCTAGGGACACTACTGCCTGCCACCACCCCCTCCCCCTCTTCATCATGCCATTGCCCCCGTCATTTCGGATGCCAGATCGCGGATGCCTCAAGGCCACCAAAGCAGCCCAACCTCACCCTACTACCAAATCCTGGACCACAATTTGCTGCCCATTGTCTTACCCCCATAATTTCCAAATAAAAAATAAATATATATATATATATATTTATATATAGAATCCATAACAGCCGGCACTCCATAAAAAAAGTTGCAACTAGTCTCCGTGCCTGAGTATATCAAAATACACATTTTCCAAAGCACAGCACTGGAGACTTTTGTATCGCAAAGAAGATCTGTATTACAGATAAACAGCCAAGTGTGCCACCCCTCCCCCCCCAGCAAATGCCGCCCCCAGACATGTGTGCCTCACGCGCCTAGTGGGAATTCCACTACTGCATAGATCTGTTGTTTCGTCCCTATCAGATTCTTAAAGACCAGTAAGGTCTAAAAAAAATTCATATAGCAAAACCTTTCTCCTTATGAATGGAATATACAGCAAGCTCCTCTGCACGGGCCATTTGCACTCCTGTAGTGCTGAGGACTAGTGGGATTGGCCTTTAGCACTTCTGTGAAAAGCTTGGGACCAGAATTATTTTGGAATGTTTGCATATCATAAAGAGATTTCTTGGGGATGGGACCCAAGTCTAAACACGAAATGCATTTGTTTCATATGCACCTTATACACACAGACTGAGTGTAATTTTATACAACACTTTTGAGAATTGTGTACCTGAAATAAAGGTTGTGTACACTGAACACTCAGGAAGAGAGGTGTCACTATCTCAGTCGCACACAAAAAGTTGGATTTCGGTATATTTTGGATATCGGATTTAGGAGACTGCCGGTCACAACACCGGCCCCTAAATCCCGCCCTTTCACAATCCCGATGGTCGACATGCTGACCAACAGGACTATTCCCACTCGTGGGTGTCCACGACACCCATAGAATGGGAAATAGAACCTGTGATGAGCATAGCAAGCTTGCTGCACTCGCCCCCACCGCAGGCATTCTGCTGCTGGGATACCGGCGTCGGTATGCTGATCGGCGGTCACGCATACCCAACCTACCTAGCACTGAAGGTGTTAAATGGACTGTTCTAGACTTACCTTCACTGTGGAACAGTTGGCTTATGGTGAGATTCTGAAATCCCGTTACATCTGTCACCATATCCTTGGACTTCCTCAAATCATCAATGTGTACAGACTTCCACAACCCTGACACATACAGACAACACAATGAATTAGGAAAAGTGCTCTACAACATCCAAACACAAGATTAATGAAGGCAAAGGTCTGATTGGCTGCGGGGTTGTAAAACATCATGTTCACTTATTTAGAAAAAAAAGTCACTGGTTTCATCTACACACCTTTGTTTATTATTTATTTATTTTTATTTATTGTATTTGTTTGTTTATTTTTCTTAGCAACAGGTCACGCTTTTACAGGTACCTTATGCAGGAGAATAGTGATCCAACATTTGCACACAAGCTCTGTACTTAAAGCAGATGCAGAGGTTATGCATTCAAAATTCTTAGTAGGGAAACCCAATTAGGTGGAAGTAGCTCACACACGAAAGTAATTGCGGCGATATGCCGCATTTATGGCGCTGAAGGGTTTCTGATCGTAGCCCCATTGGTGCTGACCATTTTTCTTCAGATGCCGCATCATTTAAACAGTAGTAACTGCAATTGTAGCAGTATTACTGCTTATCGTACAACAATGGGGGGTAATTCCAAGTTGATCGCAGCAGGAAATTTTTTAGCAGTTGGGCAAAACCATGTGCACTGCAGGGGGGACAGATATAACATGTGCAGAGAGAGTTAGATTTGGGTGTGGTGAGTTCAATCTGCAATCTAAATTGCAGTGTAAAAATAAAGCAGCCAGTATTTACCCTGCACAGAAACAGAATAAGCCACCCAAATCTAACTCTCTCTGCAAATGTTATATCTGCCCCCCCTGCAGTGCACATGGTTTTGCCCAACTGCTAAAAACTTTCCTGCTGCGATCAACTTGGAATTACCCCCAATGAGTGAATGCAGTATAGCAAATGTGGGTGTTATTTTAATTATTCAAAAAAAATATTCAATGTTTATAAATGACAAAAAAAATAGGATTTTGATAACCTACCGGTAAATCCTTTTCTCCTAGTCCGTAGAGGATGCTGGGGACGACATCAAGACCATGGGGTATAGACAGGATCCGCAGGAGACATGGGCACTCTAAAGACTTTTCATTGGGTGTGAACTGGCTCCTCCCTCTATGCCCCTCCTCCAGACCTCAGTTGTAGGAACTGTGCCCAGGGCGACTGACATTTCGAGGAAAGGAATTACTTAACTAGTGGTGAGATATCTACCAACTCACATCCTCAAACATGCCGCACACATGGCATTCAACATAGTTCATTCCTGTTGGCGTGTGTTAATTGCAGCAACATGCTGAAACCAGGATAACACAACTTGTGTAACTGTAATAACTAAACTGCAGGTAAAGTACGCACTGGGACGGGCACCCAGCATCCTCTACGGACTAGGAGAAAAGGATTTACCGGTAGGTTATCAAAGTCCTATTTTCTCAAACGTCCTAGAGGATGCTGGGGACGACATCAAGACCATGGGGTCTATACCAAAGCTACAGTGCGGGCGGAAGAGTGCGGATGACCCTGCAGCACCGATTGACCAAACTTTAGGTCCTCATCGGCCAAGGTGTCAAACTTGTAGAATTTTGCAAATGTGTTTGACCCTGACCAAGTAGCTGCTCGGCAAAGTTGTAATGCCGAGACCCCCGGGCAGCCGCCCAGGAGGAGCCCACCTTCCTAGTAGAATGGGCCTTCACCGACATCGGTAACGGCAATCCAGCCGTAGAATGAGCTTGCTGAATCGTACCTCTGATCCAACGCGCAATAGTCTGCTTAGAAGCAGGACACCCAATCTTGTTGGGAACATACAGGACAAACAAAACCTCTGTTTTCCGTATTCGAGCTGTTCTAGCGACATAAATCTTCAAAGCTCTAACCACATCTAGAGACTTTGACTCAGCGTACGTGTCAGTAACTACTGGCACCACAACAGGTTGGTTTATGTGGAAAGAGGAAACCACCTTTTGAAGAAAATGTTAACGAGTTCTCAACTCTGCCCTATCTTCATGGAAGATCAGGTAAGGGCTCTTGTGGGACAAGGCCCCCAATTCAGACACCAGCCTTGCGGATGCCAATGCCTAAAGCATCACCACTTTCCAAGTGAGAAACTTCAAATCTATCTCCTGAAGAGGTTCAAACCAATCCGATTGAAGGAACTGCAACACCACATTAAGGTCCCATGGTGCCACTGGTTGCCCAAATGGAGGCTGGATGTGCAGAACCCCTTTCACGAACGTCTGAACTTCTGGAAAGGAGGCCAATTGTTTTTGAAAGAAAACTTATAAGGCCGAAATCTGGACCTTTGTTGACCCCAATCTAAGGCCCGCATCCACATCAGCCTGCAGAAAATGGAGAAAACGTCCCAACTCAAACTCTTCCGTAGGAGCCTTCTTGGATTCACACCAAGACACATATTTTCTCCAAATACGGTGGTAATGTTTAGACGTTACTCCTTTCCTGTCCTGAATAAGAGTGGGGATGACTTCCTTGGGAATACCCTTTCGGGCTAGGATCCGACGCTCATCAGCCATGCCGTCAAACGTAGCCGCGGTAAGTCTTGATACACACACGGCCAGAGCCGGATTAAGGAGGGGGCCATGGGGGTACATACCCCGGGCCCCCCTTTCTAAAAGGGCCCCCCGCTATGCGCCACAGATCGGATATTTCTTACCTATCCGATCTGCAGCGCTCCCAGCTCCCCGCAGCGCTAGCAGCCGCCAACGCCGCATAGCACACTAGTACAGGGCAGCTGAGCGACGGCTCAGCTGTCCAATAGTGTGCGAAGCAGCAGCCTGCGGCTCAGTCATTGGCTGAGCGCGCAGGCTGCACAGCGCAGGGAAGAATGAAGACTTCCCTGGCAGCGTGGAGGCAGAGGCTCTCGTGTGTCTCTGTCACTGCAGCCTGAGCAAGTAAGGCTGCCTGTAGTGTTTTATTCATTTCTGAAGGTATAAATTTACACAATGTAGGCTCTGGGCCACACACTATATATATATATATATATATATGTGTATATATATATGTATGTATATATGCATATATATATGTATATGTATATATATATGTATATATATATGTATATATGTATAGATAGATAAATGTGGTTTGGACCGGCACTCCCACGATTGTACGCAGCTGCCCTGGTGCCCTCTGAAAAAAGTTCAATTGCATGTACGTAGTAAATACTCAGCGGCACTCAGAGTCTGTTCAGTGGTCAAAACTTGTATTAAAAATTACTGAATAATCCTTATTTTTGATACAAGCTTTGACCACTGAACAGACTGAGTGCCGCTGAGTATTTACTACATATATATATATATATATATATATATATATATATATATATATATATATAAACAACATGCAGGTCCGGCTCTCCCATTATCCAGTCCAATAGCGCTGGGTGCCTCCACAAATATTAGAATAAACACAGCTGAAGGTGCGGCACTCCAAGCGACATAATAAAAAGACTTACATCTGTGTTGAGGACAACGTTTCAATGCTTTTACTTGTGCATTTTCATCAGGTCAAGTGAACAACAATCAAAGTGCTTACCTAAAAATCACTTCAGATCCTGTACTAGCGGAAACCCAAATGAACAGTATGATCAGCAAATTTCTGGCTAGAGGCTACCCATCTACACTCCTTGAGCAAGCCAAATTGAAGGCCCTGGCCACAGATCGGTCTACATTATTACAAGCTAAACCTATAACTAATGAGCCCAATGCAATCCTCCCATGGGTGGGCCAATTTAGCCAAGCGAGTAGTGGCATTAACCAAATTTCTAAGAAAATGTGGCATATAGTACAATCCGACCAGGAACTTAATTTGGGACATACGAAACTTATGTCATGTTATACCAGACGGCGCAACATTAGGGACATGCTTGTTAAAGCAGATATCTCCCCAAACCCACAGAGATTACTGCAGGCTAATTCCAGAGGGTGCATTAGATGTACATGCACCACATGTCAATTCATGGTTAGTGGAAAAAGCTTCCCTCATCCACTCACGGGTAGAGCTATGTTTATTAATTACACATTAACTTGTTCTTCGAAATTTGTAGTGTACCAGATATTGTGCCCATGTGGGTTGTCATACATAGGCAAAACAGAAAGAATGTTTAAAGAGCGTATGGCAGCCCACCGGTCGGCTATTAAGGCGGCTATTGTTAAAGGTTCGAGTGACCAGCCGGTCGCACGACACTTTGCGGTGGCACGACACCCGTTGGTGTCGTTGCGGTATCGGATGATCGATCACGTTCCCCCCCTGATCCGGGGTGGTGATAGATGCCTTAAATTGCTCCAATGCGAAACCAGGTGGATTCACCGCCTGGGGACCCTGCACCCTAGAGGCCTTAATGAACATTTAGGTCTAAATGTATTTTTATAAGCTCTAGGTCTAGAGGATACTATATAGCCGTAGTGATTTACCAATATCTTTTACCTGCAGCATTTGTGCCATATTGACCGTTGTGCTTACACATACAGGGTCTCTATACAATATGACCCAATATAGCCACATAGTTCGACTGTCATTATTAGTGTGTTGCGGCTGCAAGACATATGGTACATGTAGATAACATCTGCCACATATGGTTATTGTATGCTGTTATATATGGATCTAATGTTATATTTATAACTAGCCCCTAGTGCTGGTCTTGCTGTAGATCTATTTATATTCATGTTGACTGATATGGTTGCTCTGTCTATTACGCACTTTAATGATGTTCATGTTGCATTGTGTATTATTGTTGCTATAGTAACCGGCTGTGGGTAATGATGTCATGTGGGAGCGCCGACGGACCGGGCGTGTGCCTGTGCTCCGGAAGCGTGGTGATGGCGTCTGCACACACTATTTAGGTAAGCACTTTGATTGTTGTTCACTTGACCTGATGAAAATGCACAAGTAAAAGCATTGAAACGTTGTCCTCAACACAGATGTAAGTCTTTTTATTATGTCGCTTGGAGTGCCGCACCTTCAGCTGTGTTTATATATATATATATATATATATATATATATATATATATATACACACATACATACATACATATATATATATATATATATATATATATATACACACACACACGCACACACACACACACACACACACACACACATATGCAGGTTGAGTATCCCTTATACAAAATACCTCTGGTCCAAAGCATTTTGGATATCGGATTTTTCCGTATTTTGGAATAATTAGATACCATAATGAGATATCATGGTGATGGGACCTAAATCTAAGCACAGAATGCATTTATGTTACATATACACCTTATACACACACAGCCTGAAAGTAATTTTAGCCAATATTTTTTATAACTTTGTGCATTAAACAAAGTGCGTCTACATTCACCCAATTCATTTATGTTTCATATACACCTTATATACACAGCCTGAAGGTCATTTAATACAATATTATTAATAACTTTGTGTATTAAACAAAGTTTGTGTACATTGAGCCATCAAAAAACAAAGGTTTCACTATCTCACTCTCACTCAAAAGTCCATATTTCGGAATATTCCGTATTTTGGAATATTTGGATATGGGATACTCAACCTGTATATATGTATGTGTGTATATATGTATGTGTGTATATATATATATATATATATATATATAAAACAGGATGTCCAGCTCTCCCCTCAATAGCCCGTACTGCGCCGGGTGCCCGCATGCAAATTTCATAGAACATCTATAAATGCAGCACTCCTGACGTCTTCAAAGTACACTCGTGGGCACATATTAAGCTGGCAACATTTCAGTGCCCTTTATTAGCGTGGCACTTTCATCCGGTTACCTGACAAAAGGGCCACGCTAATAAAGGGCACTTAAACGTTGTCAGCTTGATATGTGCCCACGAGTGTACTTTGTTTGAAGACGTCAGGAGTGCTGCATTATAGATGTTATATATATATATATATATCTACACATATCGTTTGACACCTCCAGTCCTGTGCTGACTCGAGCGAACAGGGCCTTGTGGCCCATAGTCTCCGCAGACACGCAACTTCCCTTTAGGCACAAAACCCCCATGATGTGCTACAGGAGGGGTCGGAACATCCGTGACATGCTGGCACACACCGACATTACAAATTTCCCCAAAGTTCCAGAGAGGCCCTCGAAGGACACTTTTATTACTAAGAAACCTGGCTGTTACCGCTGTCTGGGTTGCACTACGTGCACCCATATGTTGACAGGTTCGGTGTTTAAATTACCCCTAACCGATAAAAAGGTCCACATTCGCCACACGGTGTCCTGTACATCTACTTACATCATGTATCTGATAGTATGCCCGTGTGGCTTGTGCTACGTGGGCAAGACCATCAGATCCTTACGTGAACGTATGGCCCTGCACCGTTCCGCGATAAAAGCAGCGCTTACGGGCAAGGCGTCTGACCAACCAGTGGCCAGACACTTCTATGAAGCCCATCATACCTTATCCGGCCTCAAACACATCATTATAGACCATGTTCCCAAATCGCTGCGCGGAGGCGACAGGGAGGGCCAGCTCCTCAGGAAAGAAGCGACCTGGATCTACAACCTTGGCACCATTCACCCTACCGGGTTGAACGAGAGGATTGTTTGGAGTACCTTCGGTTGATATACTACCCAGCCCCACAGACTTTTAGCCATAATATCTTTATCTTGGCGAGCGCAGTGCCCTTGTCTGAAGGACATTATTTGTTTATTATTGTCTATTATTGTGTTTATTATTGTGTTTGTGCATGTTTAATCTTTTTCTACATCTGGAAGGCACTGCCCCCTCCATACATTTCACTATTATGAGCGCTCTGCACCGCTGCTCCTTTATTGTCCAGCATGGGTTTAACGCTGCTCCTATTTTTCACAGTAATGCATGCCCCTGTCATTTCAGGTCTCCAGTCTTTACCCTTGTCTTTTATGCCTACATGCCTACAGCTCTATCTGGACCTGTGGTGTCACTGCACTTGACACTTTTTCCTTTCAGCCGCACGACCGCTGGTGTATTTTCTCCCCGGCGTTACCTAGCAACAGGCCGGCTCTGACACTGCACAGACGCGTCCACGCGTCATCTCTCAGCGCGACTCAGCATCCACAGCGGATCTCGGAGCGGCTGCACGCACCTGGTTTGGCGGGTCTCTCTCTTCTTAAGGTGAGTCACTCTTTCCCCACACACTTTCTCACATCTTGACAAAGGGGTTTAATTCCCCGAAACGTTGATGGATACTACATTGATGTCTTAAATACAATTTACTTTTCTACAAGACCCCGAGTGCCGCAGGTTTTTTTCTCTATCTGATCTCACACTGAAGGCACCAGGGCATTTTCTTCCATGCAGAGGAGTGCCGGGCTGTGTTTGCACGATATATATCTACACACATAAATATAGCGTACTTGGACCAACACTCTCCCTGATAACTAATTAGCCTGATTTCTTGAATTTTATATATACAGGTTGAGTATCCCTTATCCAAAATGCTCGGGACCAGAGGTATTTTGGATATCGGATTTTTCCGTATTTTGGAATAATTGCAAACTATAATGAGATATCATGGCGAAGGGACCCAAGTCTAAGCACAGAATACATTTATGTTTCATATACACCTTATACACACAGCCTGAAGGTCATTTTAGCCAATATTTTTAATAGCTTTGTGCATTAAACAAAGTGTGTATACATTCACACAATTCATTTATGTTTCATATACACCTTATACACACAGCCTGAAGGTCATTTAATACAATATTTTTAACAACTTTGTGTATTAAACAAAGTGTGTGTACATTGAGCCATCAGAAAACAAAGGTTTCACTATCTCACTCTCACTCAAAAAAGTCCGTATTTCGGAATATTCCGTATTTCGGAATATTTGGATAAGGGATACTCAACCTGTATATATATATATATATATATATATATATATATATATATATGTATATATATATATCTATCTACAGACCAAACAGCAGCACTTTCGGACCTCATTTCTGATGAAGGTTGTATAAACCGTAACTGTTGATTGGCTTCTTGTGGTCTTCTTGTGAGGTCCATGAGTGCTGCTGTTTGTTCTGTATATCTAAACTGAAAGGCACTTGACGGCACTCCACAGGCTTTTAAATTAGTGTAAATCTGTACCCTAAAGTACTCCTGAAGATCTGGATACCAAGCCCTCCTTGGCCAGTCTGGGGCAATGAAGATTGCTCAAACTCTTGTTCTTATTATTATTTTGAGAACTTTTGGAATCAGTGGAAGTGGAGGGAAAACATATACCGACCGAAACACCCACTGGGTCACCAGTGTATCCACTGCTATTGCTTGAGGGTCTCTCGACCTGGAACAATATCTCTGAGAATTCTTGTTTAGACTAGATGCCATCATGTCTACTTGAGGAAATCCCCCCAAAGACTTGTCACCTCTGCGAAGACTTCTTGGTGGAGGCCCCACTCACCTGGATGGAGATTGTGTCTGCTGAGGAAGTCTTCTTCCCAGTTGTCCACTCCCGGAATGAAAATTGCCGACAGAGCTCTAACATGTCTTTCTGCCCAGAGGAGAATCCTTGTCACCTCTGCCATTGCCGCTCTGCTTTTCGTTCCGCCTTGCCTGTTTATGTACGCGACTGCTGTTACATTGTCCGACTGGATCTGCACGGGATCTTGAAGAAGATGTACCACTTGTTGAAGGCCGTTGTAAATGGCTCTCAATTCCAGAACGTTTATGTGAAGGCAGGCTTCCTGACTTGACCATTTTCCTTGGAAGCTTTCCCCTTGTGTGACAGCTCTCCAGCCTCGGAGACTTGCATCCATGGTTATTAGGACCCAGTCTTGAATCCCAAACCTGCGTCCCTCTAGTAGGTGAGAACTGTGTAGCCACCACAGGAACGAAATCCTGGCTTTGGGGGGGGACAGGATTATTTTCCGGTGTAGGTGGCATCCGGACCACTTGTCCAACAGGTCCCACTGGAATACTCTGGCATGAAATCGGCCAAACTGTATGGCCTCGTAGGCCGCTACCATTTTCCCCAACAACCGAATGCATTGATGGATCAACACGCTTGTTGGTTTCAATATTTGTTTGACCATTTTCTGGATTTCCAGAGCCTTTTCCACTGGAAGAAATGCTCTCCCTACTTCTGTGTCCAGAATCATCCCTAAAAAGGACAATCTTGTCGTCGGTTCCAACTGCGACTTTGGAAAATTCATGATCCACACGTGTTGTTGGAGTATTGACAAGGAGAGTGTGATGTTCTGCACCAACTGTTCCCTGGATCTCGCTTTTATCAGGAGATCGTCCAGATAAGGAATTATATTGACTCCTTTTTAACGAAGGAGGAGAAGCTGGCAAGGTCGATTTGAAAAATCGGCATGGGGGGACGTCTTGAAACTCTAGTTTGTACCCATGAGACACTATTTGTAAGACCCATTGGTCCAGGCCAGATTGAATCCAGATTTGGCTGAAAAGTTTCAGACGTGCTCCCACCCGAGCGGACTCCCGCAAGGGAGCCCCAGCGTTATGCTGCAGATTTGGCAGAAGCAGGGGTGGACTTCTGCTCCTGCGATCCAGGAGACGCTGCGGATTTCTTTCCTTTTCCCCTTCCTGCAAAAAAAGGGGAGACCTTTGGCCTTTTTGTATTTGTTGGGCCGAAAGGACTGTATGTGAGAGTGATGTTTATTTTTCGCTGGTGTCGGAGCATAAGGCAAGAATGTCGACTTACATGCGGTAGCCGCCGAGACTAACGTATCCAGCCCATCACCAAACAAGGCCTCACCTTTATACGGGAGAGCCTTCATATTTTATTTTGGAATCTACATCAGCATTCCACTGGCGAATCCACAACGCCCTCCGAGCTGATACTGCCATGGTAGCGGTTCTTGATCCCAAGAAAACAATATATTTCATGGATTCTAGTATGTACGCAGCAGCGTCTTTGATATGACCTAACGTTAGGAGTATCTCGTCTCCATCTATTGTGTCAATGTCTAATGACAAGTTTTCTGACCACTTTTCAATAGCACTACTCACCCACTCACAGACAATGGTAGGCCTGAGTATTGTCCCGTTGGCCACATCAATAAATCACCTCACTCACTTGCGGTCTGTCGGCTCCTTAAGTGAAGCCATTCCAGGCTCAGGGAGAAACACCTTTTCTCTTTTATGACAGGGCCCTGTCTAAAATGCGGGGTGACTCTCACCTTTTTTGGAAAAAGGTAAGCTGCCTGAATTCCTTTTGGCAATCTGAAATTTCTTTTCAGGTTAAATCAGACCTGAGGTGGAGGGAAAATTACATTACTTCTTTACTAAAGTAAACCCTCTCCTTATGGTAAAAGAGGGGGCTTCGTAACTTCTAACACCTCCTTTATAGCTAAAAATAAGAATTTACTTACCGATAATTCTATTTCTCGTAGTCCGTAGTGGATGCTGGGAACTCCGTAAGGACCATGGGGAATAGCGGCTCCGCAGGAGACTGGGCACATCTAAAGAAAGCTTTAGGATCACCTGGTGTGCACTGGCTCCTCCCCCTATGACCCTCCTCCAAGCCTCAGTTAGGATACTGTGCCCGGACGAGCGTACACAATAAGGAAGGATTTTGAATCCCGGGTAAGACTCATACCAGCCACACCAATCACACTGTACAACTTGTGATCTGAACCCAGTTAACAGCATGATAATAGAGGAGCCTCTAGAAAAGATGGCTCACTACAACAATAACCCAAATTTTTTTTTTTTTTTTTTGGTAACAATAATTATGTACCAGTATTGCAGACAATCCGCACTTGGGATGGGCGCCCAGCATCCACTACGGACTACGAGAAATAGAATTATCGGTAAGTAAATTCTTATTTTCTCTGACGTCCTAGTGGATGCTGGGAACTCCGTAAGGACCATGGGGATTATACCAAAGCTCCCAAACGGGCAGGAGAGTGCGGATGACTCTGCAGCACCGAATGAGAGAACTCCAGGTCCTCCTCAGCCAGGGTATCAAATTTGTAGAATTTTACAAACGTATTTGCTCCTGACCAAGTAACTGCTCGGCAAAGTTGTAAAGCCGAGACCCCTCGGGCAGCTGCCCAAGATGATCCCACCTTCCTTGTGGAGTGGGCATTTACAGATTTTTGGCTGTGGCAGGCCTGCCACAGAATGTGCAAGCTGAATTGTACTACAAATCCAACGAGCAATCGTCTGCTTAGAAGCAGGAGCACCCAGCTTGTTGGGTGCATACAGGATAAACAGCGAGTCAGATTTTCTGACTCCAGCCGTCCTGGAAGCATATATTTTCAGGGCCCTGACCACGTCAAGCAACTTGGAATCCTCCAAGTGCTTAGTAGCCGCAGGTACCACAATAGGTTGGTTCATGTGAAATGCAGAAAACCACCTTAGGTAGAAATTGAGGACAAGTCCTCAATTCTGCCCTGTCAGAATGAAATATTAAGTAAGGGCTTTTATATGATAAAGCCGCCAATTCTGACACACGCCTGGCTGAAGCCAGGGCTAACTCGTCACTTCCATGTGAGATATTTTAAGTCCACAGTGGTGAGTGGTTCAAACCAATGTGACTTTAGGAAACTCAACACAACATTGAGATCCCAAGGTGCCACTGGAGGCACAAAAGGAGGCTGTATATGCAGTACCCCTTTTACAAATGTCTGAACTTCAGGCACTGAAGCCAGTTCTTTTTGGAAGAAAATCGACAGGGCCGAAATTTGAACCTTAATGGACCCCAATTTTTGGCCCATAGACAGTCCTGTTTGCAGGAAATGGAGGAAACGACCCAGTTGAAATTCCTCTGTAGGGGCCTTCTTGGCCTCACCCCACGCAACAAATTTTCGCCAAATGCGGTGATAATGTTTTGCAGTTACGTCCTTCCTGGCCTTGACCAGGGTAGGGATGACTTCATCCGGAATGCCTTTTTCCTTCAGGATCCGGCGTTCAACCGCCATGCCGTCCAACGCAGCCGCGGTAAGTCTTGGAACAGACAAGGCCCCTGCTGGAGCAGGTCCTTTCTTAGAGATAGAGGCCACGGTTCGTCCGTGAGCATCTCTCGAAGTTCCAGATACCAAGTCCTTCTTGGCCAATCCGGAACCACGAGTATAGTTCTTACTCCTCTCCTTCTTATGATTCTCAGTACTTTTGGTATGAGAGGCAGAGGAGGGAACATATACACTGACTGGTACACCCACGGCGTTACCAGAGCGTCCACCGCTATTGCCTGAGGGTCCCTTGACCTGGCGCAATATCTGTCTAGTTTTTTGTTTAGACGGGACGCCATTATGTCCACCTTTGGTTTTTCCCAACGGTTTACAATCAGGTGGAAGACTTCTGAGTGAAGTCTCCACTCTCCCGGGTGAAGGTCGTGTCTGCTGAGGAAGTCTGCTTCTCAGTTGTCCACTCCCGGAATGAACACTGCTGACAGTGCTATCACATGATTTTCCGCCCAGCGAAAATCCTTGCAGCCTCTGCCATTGTCCTCCTGCTTCTCGTGCCGCCCTGTCTGTTTACGTGGGCGACTGACGTGATGTTGTCCGATTGGATCAATACCGCCTGACCCTGAAGCAGGGGTTTCGCTTGACTTAGGGCATTGTAAATGGCCCTTAGTTCCAGAATGTTTATATGAAGAGATGTCTCCAGGCTTGACCATAAGCCCTGGAAATTCCTTCCCTGTGTGACTGCTCCCCAGCCTCGCAGGCTGGCATCCGTGGCCACCAGGACCCAGTCCCGAATGCCGAATCTGCGGCCCTCTAGAAGATGAGCACTCTGCAACCACCACAGGAGGGATACCCTTGTCCCTGGTGACAGGGTTATCCGCTGAAGCATCTGAAGATGCGACCCGGACCATTTGTCCAGTAGGTTCCACTGTGCGTGGAATCTGCCGAATGGGATTGCTTCGTAGGAAGCCACCATTTTTACCCAGAACCCTTGTGCATTGATGCACTGGGACTTGGTTCGGTTTTAGGAGGTTCCTGACTAGCTCGGATAACTCCCTGGCTTTCTCCTCCGGGAGAAGCACCTTCTTTCTGGACTATGTCCAGAATCATCCCTAGGAACAGAAGACAAGTCGTCGGAACCAGCTGCGATTTTGGAATATTGAAAATCCAATCGTGCTGCCACAACACTACCTGATATAGTGCTACACCGATCTCCACTGTTCCCTGGATCTTACCCTTATCAGGGAATCGTCCAAGTAAAGGATAACTAAAATTCCCTTCCTTCGAAGGAATATCATCATTTCGGTCATTACTTCAGTAAAGACCCGGGGTGCCGTGGACCATCCCTACGGCAGCGTCCGAACTGATACAGTTCTGTACCATAACCTGAAATACCCTTGGTGAGAAGGGTAAATTTTTAACATGAAGGTAAGCATCCTTGATGTCCCGAGACATCATGTAGTCCCCTTCTTCCAGGTTTGCAATCACTGCTCTGAGTGACTCAATTTTGAATTTGAACCTCTGTATGCAAGTGTTCAAAGATTTTAGATTTTAGAGTTTAAAATCGGTCTCACCGAGCCGTCTGGCTTCGGTACCACAATAGTGTGGAATAATACCCCGTTCCCTGTTGCAGGAGGGGTACCTTGATTATCACCTGCTGGGAATACAGCTTGTGAATGGCTTCCAAAACTGCCTCCCTGTCAGCGGGAGACGTCGGTAAAACAGACTTTTGGAAACGGCGAGGGGAATACGTCTCGAATTCCAATTTGTACCCCTGAAATATTATCTGAAGGATCCAGGGGTCTACTTGCGAGTGAGCCCACTGCGCACTAAAATTCATTGAGAACGGGACCCCACCGTGCCTGAACTTGTAAAGCCCTAGCGTCATACTGAGGGCTTGGCATAGGCGGAAAAGGGTTTCTGTTCCTTGGAACTGGCTGATCTCTGCAGCCATTTTCCTCTCCCTCTGTCACGAGCAGAAAAGAGGAACCCTTTTGCCCGCTTGCCAACCAGGACTGCGCCTGATAATACGGCGTCTTATTTTGAGAGGCGACCTGGGGTACAGCCCCTCTTTTAAGGCAATACTTCCAAATGCCGTTTGGAATCCGCATCACCTGACCACTTTACTGGAATAATTGGACAACGCACTTATACTTGATGCCAGTCGGCAAATATTCCGCTGTGCATCATGCATATATAGAAATGCATCTTTTAATTGCTCTATAGGCAATAATATACTGTCCTTATCTAGGATATCATATTTCCAGTCAGGGAATCCGACCACGCCAACCCAGCACTGCACATCCAGGCTGAGGCGATTGCTGGTCGCAGTATAACACCAGTATGTGTGTAAATACATTTTAGGATACGCTCCTGCTTTCTATCAGCAGGATCCTTAAGGGCGGCCATCTCAGGAGAGGGTAGAGCCCTTGTTTTTACAAGCGTGTGAGCGCTTTATCCACCCTAGGGGGTGTTTCCCAACGCACCCTAACCTCTGGCGGGAAAAGGTATACTGCCCATAACTTTTTTGAAATTATCAATTGTTATCGGGGGGAAACCCACGCATCATCACACACCTCATTTTATTTCTCAGATTCAGGAAAACTACAGGAAGTTTTTCCTCCCCAAACATAATACCCCTTTTTTTGGTGGTATTCATATTATCAGAAAAGTGTAAACTTTTTCCATTGCCTCAATCATGCAATGTGTGGCCCTATTGGAAATCACGGTTGTCTCTTCACCGTCGACACAGGAGTCAGTACCCTTGTCGGCGTCTGTATCTGAGGTAACGGGCGCTTTAGGGCCCCTGTATGAGACATCTGGACATGCACAAGCTGAGTAGCCGGCTGTCTCATGTCAACCACTGTCTTTTATACAAAGCTGACACTGTCACGCAATTTCAACAGTACATCCACTCAGGTGTCGACCCCCTAGGGGGTGACAACACTATTTCAGACACTCTACTCCGTCTCCTCATCATTTTTCTCCTCATACATGTCGACACCAACGTACCGACACACAGCACACACACAGGGAATGCTCTGATAGAGGACAGGACCCCACTAGCCCTTTGGGGAGACAGAGGGAGAGTTTGCCAGCACACACCAGAGCGCTATATATATATACAGGGATAACCTGATATAAGTGTTTTTCCCTTTATAGCTGCTGCATTGTTATATACTGCGCCTAATTTGTGCCCCCCTCTCTTTTTTTAACCCCTTTCTGTAGTGTAGTGACTGCAGGGGAGAGCCAGGGAGCTTCCCTCCAACTGAGCTGTGAGGGAAAATGGCGCCAGTGTGCGGAGGAGATAGGCTCCGCCCCTTTCTCGGCGTCCTTATCATCCTTTTTTTGTATGTTTTGGCAGGGGTTAAATGCATCCATATAGCCCAGGAGTTATATGTGATGCATTTATGTTAGCCATATAAGGTTTTTATATCGATTTATTGCGTCTCAGGGCGCTGCCCCCCCCAGCGCCCTGCACCCTCAGTGACCGGAGTGTGAAGTGTGCTGAGAGCAATGGCGCACAGCTGCGGTGCTGTGCGCTACCTTATCTGAAGACAGGATCGTCTTCTGCCGCCGATTTTTCCGGACCTCTTCGCTCTTCTGGCTCTGTAAGGGGGACGGCGGCGCGGCTCCGGTGACCCATCCAGGCTGAACCTGTGATCGTCCCTCTGGAGCTAATGTCCAGTAGCCTAAGAAGCCCAATCCACTCTGCACGCAGGTGAGTTCGCTTCTTCTCCCCTTAGTCCCTCGATGCAGTGAGCCTGTTGCCAGCAGGTCTCACTGAAAATAATAAACCTAAACTAAAACTTTCACAGAGAGCTCAGGAGAGCCCCTAGTGTGCACCCTTCTCGTCGGGCACAGAAATCTAACTGAGGCTTGGAGGAGGGTCATAGGGGGAGGAGCCAGTGCACACCAGGTGATCCTAAAGCTTTCTTTAGATGTGCCCAGTCTCCTGCGGAGCCGCTATTCCCCATGGTCCTTACGGAGTTCCCAGCATCCACTAGGACGTCAGAGAAACATGTTTTGAATGCTTTTTTGCTAACTTAGGACCTATTCCCCAGGAATCACTAGTGTCGACACAGGAATCAGGGTCCGTGTCGGTATCAGTTTGTACTACTTATGCAAATTTGTATGTGACCCAGAAAGGTCCCTGTGGATTAAAGCAGAACTATTTAAAATCACATCTTCAACAGATTATTTTCATTTTCTGTATGAGATTCAGTCCATTTTTTTCCCTTGGTTTCTTTTGTTGTATGGTTGGGGTGTGACTACCCCCAAACGTTCATAGCAGCAGCATTAGAGACACAGCACCTGAAAGCGCCCGATCTTCCATTTGTTTGGTAGATTTCCTTGCAACCTCTTACTGATATGATTCACACTATCATGTAACCTTTCACCCAGTCAGGCTCTTGGTGTCATATTACACCTCTGTGTCCCTAACATGTCTCCACAGAGTTCCCTGCCACAGACATGTCACACACGTGCAGAACCACACCACAGACACTCCGGAACTTATAGGGGGACAGACCCACAGTAAAATCTGTCAGAGGGACACAGATGGGATTTGCCAGCTCACAACCCAGCACCAGTAACACAATGTCTGTGAACACAAAATGCCCACTGACATTCAGCGCTTTTATAATGTTAATCACACAATTATATAGCACCAAATTCACTGTGGCCCCCCCTGTTTTGCACCCTGATACTTGTTCAGTAGTGGAGGAGGACCAGCCTGAGGAGAGAAAATGGCGCTGAGCAGTGTGCTGGCTGACTGAGGAGGAAGCTCCACTCTTCAATGGTGTGTTTCTCCTCAGCTTTTATGAGGTAATTTTTTTATACTGGTGGGGGTAGGACTGTGCTTCAGCAACTTATGCCCCTTATTTATGCCAGTTTCCATAGGTTTCATGCTGCCCGGGGCGCCCCCCCGTGCCCTGCACCCTGCAGTGCCTGTGTATGTGTGGGCAACATGGCGCGCTGCGCTCCCGCCAGCCGTGCAGTACCTTTAGCCGTCACTTTCTTGATTGAAGATCTGTCTTCTAACACTCACCTACCTTCTGACTTCGGGCTCTGTGAGGGGGGTGACGGCGTGCTGTGGGAGTGAGCATCTAGGCACGTCTAGCATTCAGTTCCCTTCAGGAGCTAATGGTGTCCTGTCAGCCAGAAGCAGAGCCATGAAACTCTTTAGGAAGTTGTTTCCTACTTCTGCCCCCTCAGTCCCACAAAGCAGGGAGTCTGATGCCAGCAGATCTCCCTGAAAATAAAAAACCTAACAAGTCTTTTCAGAGAAACTCAGTAGAGCTCCTCAGAGTGCATCCAGTCGACCTGGGCACATTTCTAAAACTGATGTCTGGAGGAGGGGCATAGAGGGAGGAGCCAGTTCACACCCAATGAAAAGTCTTTAGAGTGCCCATGTCTCCTGCGGATCCCGTCTATACCCCATAGTCTTGATGCCGTCCCCAGCATCCTCTAGGACGTATGAGAAATAACAATCATTTATTCAAAATCAGAATAAATTAGCTGATTATTAATCTATAAACAACTGATTGGCCTGAATAAATCTTGTTCGATTACTTTTACATCTACATTTCACTTATTTAAAAAAAATACATATTTTTGTATAAGGAAATCTTTTAATCCATATGATATTTTTACAAAACATAACCTGCCAGTAAAGAACATTAATATTTGATTACATTGTTATTGGTTTACTCTATTTTTATAAAGTAATACTGTATATTAAGGTGAATTGCGAACAGATTCAACACAAAGTGTATGTTTCATGTACTGGTAATGTAACCCATTTGCAGCATTGTCTAATTAGCCAGTGACTAATAAGTATGAGTAAAATGATGCAAGTCTACAACGCAGCCAGTTATAATAGGCAAATTGTACATATCCTACCTCCACGGAAGCCCACGTATGATGTCCCTCCTTGCACTCTGGGCAGTTTGGTTATAAAGTAGACAAATACAGACACTTTCTTCAGGTCCACTTTGTTGATTTCATTCACAGCAGAGTACCTGCATTGATACAAAAGGATATTCTCGTGAAGATTTAAAAAAGTAGAATTATGTAATAAACTACACACCTACAGGCTCATGTCTGTTAGATGCATTTTACTTCAAAACCTCAGCGGCAGTGAGTCTGCTAAGTGGGAATGACCCTAGAGCCAGTGCAATGGGGAAACTTGGATTTAAACTTTCCTGTAAACTTCTCCAGGCGGATAGGGATTCCTAAAAAAGGATTCACTCTCCATAAACGTTACACTCTACAGTATACAGTGATGATTTTTATGATTACAACTATCAAAAGAACCAACAGGTCTATACCGCTGGAAAACAAGAGGAACACAAAGGGTTTCTACCAGTGCTTTAACTGATCAAATAAAAAAAATAAAAAAACACAAACAAAATCAATGCAATACAGAAGGAGCCATTTACCTTCTGGAATGCCCGTGATGCCTACAGTATATAGATCAAATAAAAAGGAAAAGCTTATCTTTAACATCAGAAATGTCTCACCACCCAGAGTCTCCAGCCACTTTCTAAACACACAACGGCCATAAGGACTAACCTTCTGTAGCATAAAAAAGTTATACATCCCTGTAAAGGCGGTGACCACATCACTACAGTATTTATTAACAACAGAGGCTACATGGATACAGCAATTACAGTAAGAATGCCAAACATTTTTTATCTAAATAATGATTTTGGTTTGGGTTGCACAATAATACTGTTATAACATCAATGATCAATATTCCGTTTCAAATAAAAAACCCAGATTCCCAAACCCCCAAAAATTCCCCTTTAAAAATGCATACAGCAATATACGTCATACATATACATTTTTTAGGACATTCACTTTATTATCTGTTTAGTACTTAATTATATTATTAGGTTCTACACACCGCATCACGGTGCCGCTGCTACTGTATATGCAGCAACGTTCTTGCAGGACACATCTGTACCAAAGATATTTTATATTTTAACTTCATTTTAAGTGTTTTGATACAATAAAACCAAACAATTTAGAGCATTTAAACCCATAAAATCACATCTAGCACCATCCTTGAGAAAGTCCTATAAGGTAGGGTATCGTAAACACAACAGCACAATTCAGACAGGAATCTCCGGTCAGTATGACCCTACTCGCTTTCCATAACATATCAGTGACATTATCCCATGAGGAAGCTGCACAGATGGCAGTGACCTAAGGGACACAAATGGACATTCTAGCGGGTCAGTAGTATGGCAGCAAACAGCAACAGGATAGAGCAGTCAGGTGGTGCAAGGTTTGTGCTTCTCGTCAAAAAACTATAAAAATAAGAATTTACTTACCGATAATTCTATTTCTCGTAGTCCGTAGTGGATACTGGGAACTCCGTAAGGACCATGGGGAATAGCGGCTCCGCAGGAGACTGGGCACAAAAGTAAAAGCTTTAGGACTACCTGGTGTGCACTGGCTCCTCCCCCTATGACCCTCCTCCAAGCCTCAGTTAGGATACTGTGCCCGGACGAGCGTACACAATAAGGAAGGATTTTGAATCCCGGGTAAGACTCATACCAGCCACACCAATCACACCGTACAACCTGTGATCTGAACCCAGTTAACAGCATGATAACAGAGGAGCCTCTGAAAAGATGGCTCACAACAATAATAACCCGATTTTTGTAACAATAACTATGTACAAGTATTGCAGACAATCCGCACTTGGGATGGGCGCCCAGCATCCACTACGGACTACGAGAAATAGAATTATCGGTAAGTAAATTCTTATTTTCTCTGACGTCCTAGTGGATGCTGGGAACTCCGTAAGGACCATGGGGATTATACCAAAGCTCCCAAACGGGCGGGAGAGTGCGGATGACTCTGCAGCACCGAATGAGAGAACTCCAGGTCCTCCTCAGCCAGGGTATCAAATTTGTAGAATTTAGCAAACGTGTTTGCCCCTGACCAAGTAGCTGCTCGGCAAAGTTGTAAAGCCGAGACCCCTCGGGCAGCCGCCCAAGATGAGCCCACCTTCCTTGTGGAATGGGCTTTTACAGATTTTGGCTGTGGCAGGCCTGCCACAGAATGTGCAAGCTGAATTGTACTACAAATCCAACGAGCAATAGTCTGCTTAGAAGCAGGAGCACCCAGCTTGTTGGGTGCATACAGGATAAACAGCGAGTCAGATTTTCTGACTCCAGACGTCCTGGAAACATATATTTTCAGGGCCCCGACTACGTCCAGCAACTTGGAGTCCTCCAAGTCCCTAGTAGCCGTAGGTACCACAATAGGCTGGTTCAAGTGAAACGCTGAAACCACCTTAGGGAGAAATTGAGGATGAGTCCTCAATTCCGCCCTGTCTGAATGGAAGATCAGATAAGAGCTTTTACAGAATAAAGCCCGCCAATTCTGACACGCGCCTGGCCGAGGCCAGGGCCAACAACATGACCACTTTCCATGTGAGATATTTTAACTCCACAGATTCAAGTGGTTCAAACCAATGTGACTTTAGGAACCCCAAAACTACATTGAGATCCCAAGGTGCCACTGGAGGCACAAAAGGAGGCTGTATATGCAGTACCCCTTTTACAAACGTCTGAACTTCAGGAACTGAAGCTAGTTCTTTCTGGAAGAAAATTGACAGGGCCGAAATTTGAACCTTAATGGACCCCAATTGTAGGCCCATAGACACTCCTGTTTACAGGAAATGCAGGAATCGACCTAGTTGAAAATTCCTCCATCGGGGCCTTACTGGCCTCGCACTCCGCAACATATTTTCGCCAAATGCGGTGATAATGCTTTGCGGTTACATCCTTCCTGGCTTAATCAGGGTAGGGATGACTTCATCCGGAATGCCTTTTTCCTTCAGGATCCGGCGTTCAACCGCCCTGCCGTCAAACGCAGCCGCGGTAAGTCTTGGAATAGACAGGGTCCTTGCTGGAGCAGGTCCCTTCTTAGAGGTAGAGGCCACGGGTCCTCCGTGAGCATCTCTTGAAGTTCCGGGTACCAAGTCCTTCTTGGCCAATCCCGAGCCACGAGTATAGTTCTTACTCCCCTCCGTCTTATAATTCTCAGTACTTTTGGTATGAGAGGAAGAGGAGGGAACACATACACTGACTGGTACACCCACGGTGTTACCAGAGCGTCCACAGCTATTGCCTGAGGGTCCCTTGACCTGGCGCAATACCTGTCCAATTTTTTTTTGTTTAGGCGGGACGCCATCATGTCCACCTTTGGTTTTTCCCAATGGTTTACAATCATGTGGAAGACTTCTGGGTGAAGTCCCCACTCTCCCGGGTGGAGGCCGTGCCTGCTGAGGAAGTCTGCTTCCCAGTTGTCCACTCCCGGAATGAACACTGCTGACAGTGCTATCACATGATTTTCCGCCCAGCGAAAAATCCTTGCAGCTTCTGCCATTGCCCTCCTGCTTCTTGTGCCGCCCTGTCTGTTTACGTGGGCGACTGCCGTGATGTTGTCCGACTGGATCAGCACCGGCTG
This sequence comes from Pseudophryne corroboree, assembly GCF_028390025.1. Lineage (NCBI taxonomy): Eukaryota > Metazoa > Chordata > Amphibia > Anura > Myobatrachidae > Pseudophryne > Pseudophryne corroboree. Next base: position 747,115,795 of record NC_086449.1, read on the forward strand.
ACCTTGAAGCAGAGGTCTTGCTTGGCTTAGGGCATTGTAAATGGCCCTTAGCTCCAAAATATTTATGTGAACTGATGTCTCCAGGCTTGACCACAAGCCCTGGAAAAATCTTCCCTGTGTGACTGCTTTCCAGCCTCGCAGGCTGGCATCCGTGGTCACCAGGACCCAGTCCTGAATGCCGAATCTGCGGCCCTCTAGAAAATGAGCACTCCGCAACCACCACAGGAGAGACACCCTTGTCTTTGGTGACAGGGTTATCCGCTGATGCATCTGAAGATGCGATCCGGACCATTTGTCCAGCAGGTCCCACTGGAAAGTTCTTGCGTGGAATCTGCTGAATGGAATTGCTTCGTAGGAAGCCACCATTTTTCCCAGGACCCTTGTGCACTGATGCACTGACACTTGGCCTGGTTTTAGGAGGTTTCTGACTAGTTCGGATAACTCCCTGGCTTTCTCCTCCGGGAGAAAACACCTTTTTCTGGACTGTGTCCAGGATCATCCCTAGGAATAGAAGGCGTGTCGTCAGGATCAGTTGCGATTTTGGAATATTGAGAATCCAACCGTGCTACCGCAGCACTATCTGAGATAGTGCTACCCCGACTTCCAACTGTTCCCTGGATCTTGCCCTTATCAGGAGATCGTCCAAGTAAGGGATAACTAAAAACTCCCTTCTTTCGAAGGAGTATCATCATTTCGGCCATTACCTTGGTAAAGACCCGTGGTGCCGTGGACAATCCAAACGGCAGCGTCTGAAACTGATAGTGACAGTTCTGTACCACAAACCTGAGGTACCCTTGGAGAAGGTTAAATTGGGACATGTAGGTAAGCATCTTTGATGTCCAGAGAGACCATATAGTCCCCTTCTTCCAGGTTTGCAATCACTGCTCTGAGTGACTCCATCTTGAATTTGAACCTTTGTATGTAAGTGTTCAAGGATTTTAGATTTAAAATTGGTCTCACCGAGCCGTCCGGCTTCGGTACCACCAATAGTGTGGAATAGTACCCCTTTCCCTGTTGCAGGAGGGGTACCTTGATTATCACCTGCTGGGAATACAGCCTGTGAATGGCTTGCAATACTGTCTCCCTGTCTGAGGGAGACGTCGGTAAAGCAGACTTTATGAAACGGCGAGGGGAAGACGTCTCGAATTTCTTGAGACGGGTCCCCACCGTGCCTGAGACCGCTTGTAAAGCCTCAGCGTCATGCTGAGGACTTTGCGGAGGCGGGAGAGGGCTTTTGTGGGAATTGGCTGTTTGCTGTAGCCTTTTTCCTCTCCCTCTGCCACGGGGCAGAAATGAGGCGCCTTTTGCCCGCTTTATGGGGAAGAAAGGACTGCGCCTGATAATGCGGCGTCTTCTTAGGTTGAGAAGCTACCTGGGGTAAAATTGTGGATTTTCCAGCCGTTGCCGTGGCCACCAGGTCTGTTAGACCTACCCCAAATAACTCTTCCCTTTTATAAGGCGATACTTCCATATGCCTTTGGGATCAGCATCACCTGACCACTGTCTTGTCCATAACCTTCTTCTGGCAGAAATGGACAGCGCACTTACTCTTGATGCCAGTCGGCAAATATCCCTCTGTGCATCACGCATATATAGAAATGCATCTTTTAAATGCTCTATAGTTAGTAATATACTGTCCCTATCTAGGGTATCAATATTGTCAGTACGGGAATCCGACCAAGCCACCCCAGCACTGCACATCCAGGCTGAGGCGATTGTTGGTCGCAGTATTACACCCGTGTGAGTGTATATACATTTTAGGATATTTTACTGCTTTCTGTCAGTAGGTTCCTTAAGGGCGGCCGTATCCGGGGACGGTAGTGCCACCTGTTTAGACAAGCGTGTGAGCGCTTTATTCACCCTAAAGGGTGTTTCCCAACGTGCCCTATCCTCTGGTGGGAAGGGGTATGATGCCAATAACTTTTTTATCAGGGGAAACCCACGCATCATCACACACTTCATTTAATTCCTCAGATGCAGGACAAACTACAGGCAGTTTTTTCTCACCCAACATAATACCCTTTTTAGTGGTACTGGTATCAGAAATGTGTAAAAACATTTTTCATAGCCTCAATCATGTAACGTGTGGCCCTACTGGAAGTCACATTCGTCTCTTAATCGTCAACACTGGAGTCAGTATCCGTGTCGGCGTCTGTATCTGCCATCTGCGGTAACGGGCGTTTTAGAGCCCCAGATGGCTTTTGAGACACCTGGACAGGCACAGACTGAGTCGCCGGCCGTCTCATGTCATCAATCTTTTGTAAAGAGCTGACACGGTCACATAATTCCTTCCATAAGCTCATCCACTCAGGTGTCGACTCCCTAGGGGGTGACATCTCTGTTACAGGCAATTGCTCCGCCTCCACCTCATTTTCCTCCTCATACATGTCGACTCAACGTACCGACACACAGCACACACACAGGGAATGCTCTGATAGAGGACAGGACCACACTAGCCCTTTGGGGAGACAGAGGGAGAGTATGCCAGCACACACCAGAGCACTATATATATATATATACAGGGATAACCTTATATAAGTGTTTTTCCCCTTATAGCTGCTGTATTGTTATACTGCGCTTAATTAGTGCCCCCCTCTCTTTTTTAACCCCTTTCTGTAGTGTAGTAACTGCAGGGGAGAGCCAGGGAGCTTCCCTCCAACGGAGCTGTGAGAGAAAATGGCGCCAGTGTGCTGAGGAGATAGGCTCCGCCCCCTTCTCGGCGGCCTTTTCTCCCATTTTTCTGTGGAATCTGGCAGGGGTTAAAATACACCCATATAGCCCTGGGGGTTATATGTGGTGTATTTATGCCAGCCAAGGTGTTTTACATTGCTGCTCAGGGCGCCCCCCCCTAGCGCCCTGCACCCTCAGTGACCGGAGTGTGAAGTGTGCCTGAGTAACAATGGCGCACAGCTGCAGTGCTGTGCGCTACCTTGTTGAAGACTGATGTCTTCTGCCGCCGATTTTTCCGGACCTTTTCTTGCTTCTGGCTCTGTAAGGGGGCCGGCGGCGCGGCTCCGGGACCGAGCTCCGAGGCTGGGCCTGTGTTCGGTCCCTCTGGAGCTAATGGTGTCCAGTAGCCTAAGAAGCCCAATCCACTCTGCACGCAGGTGAGTTCGCTTCTTCTTCCCTTAGTCCCTCGATGCAGTGAGCCTGTTGCCAGCAGGTCTCACTGAAAATAAAAAACCTAAAACTAAACTTTTCACTAAGAAGCTCAGGAGAGCCCCTAGTGTGCACCCTTCTCGGCCGGGCACAAAAATCTAACTGAGGCTTGGAGGAGGGTCATAGGGGGAGGAGCCAGTGCACACCAGGTAGTCCTAAAGCTTTTACTTTTGTGCCCAGTCTCCTGCGGAGCCGCTATTCCCCATGGTCCTTACGGAGTTCCCAGCATCCACTAGGACGTCAGAGAAAAGAGCATAAACATCAATAATTACATCATGCGGGCACTCCTACATGGGTGGAGGAGGGTGCTGCCACTGGCCATGCTGCCTTGGCCCCGCCACTGGCCGGATTCTGGCACCTGTACAATGTAGTTGACAGGCGCAGTATCCAGCGCATGCACAGTAGCGGCAACGTAAGTGCAGCTGGATATGGCTCCTGCAGAGCATCCCAGTATGTGTGATGTTGGCTGCTGGGCTCCAGTCGCTCTAGCCGGGAGCAGTGTGTTCCACTGTCGCATGACTCCCAGCCAGAGGGACAGGAGCTGGGCAATTACAAGGGGGCCATCACAAACAACCGGGACCCCAAAGAGGCGGCCCAGCAGCCAACATCACACACATTGCAGTAGCCAAATCCGGCTGCAAATGCACCATAGGAAACCACACCTGCCGGTAAGTGAGCAATGCAAGCGGGACGCCACATTCACACATTGCACACCATATGAGGCACAGCACCATCTGTGCAATCACCAGGGGGGCACATAAGATCCAGGATTAAGGGTTCAAAGGTGTTCCTAAAAATAATCTTATCCCCAATCTTAAATGGGAATTTTCCTGTGGTGACACTGCACTGACGGAGATTGACTTTTCCTAAGACTTTATTTGAATAAATTTTTAGATCACAAGATCTGTTCTTATACACCCAATAGGGGAATAAACCATCAGTCTCATTTCACTTCTCTCCGTTCTTATTTCTTTTTACTATACATTCCTTGTACAGCCAAAATATCAGCACAACTACACTACATCCGGTTTCTCGGTCGACCACACTTTGGTCGACATAGTCACTAGGCCGACATGACAAAAGGTCGACATGAGTTTTTCACAACAGTTTTAATTTTTTGAGCTTTTTCATACTTTACGATCCACGTGGACTACGATTGGGAACGGTAACCTAAGCATGTTGAGGGGACACGGTGCACTAATTGGGGTTCCTGGTCACTCTATGATGAAAATGAAAAAAAAAAAAAACCCTCATGTCGACCTAATGCTTTTGTTGACCTATTTTTGGTGTCGACTTAGTCACTGTCAACCAATAGTGTGGTCGCCCTATGAACCACACGCCTACAGTACATCCACCCCCCCCCCCTTTGTAACCTGAGTGCAGCGCAGTATCCTCACCATACTATATTTACTTTAAAAGGAGGGAACACCTTCAGCACCTACATCCCTTTCATATCTGTGGAGCGCAGTGTTATCCATCGAAATATAACTCAGAGCTCATAATAGCTTAAAAAAAAACAACAGATCAACATGTGCACAATGACTGTACCCTATAAATACAATAATACTTGTCATTAGATTCTCATTTTACACCACAGATGCCTGTATATAGTAATTTATGACACTGAATGCATCAAGGGCATGCGCGAGTCTGTATAATCCATCCATTAGGGACTGGAGCATGCAGAAATTTATAGCAGGTAAAAGGGATTAGGTTAATGATTCATTTCACACTGCATTTTGCAGAAGATTTTCAATTAATGTTTGGCTTTTTGGGGTAAAATGTTAATGTTGCAGATTGTTGGGTATTTACCCTGCACAGAAACAATATAACACACCCAAGTCAAACTCTCTCTGCACATGTTATATCTGCCCCCCCCCCCCCCCCCCCCCACCACACTGCAGTGCAATTGTTTTTGCCCATTAGAGGACAAATATGCTGCTGCAATCAAGTCTGAATTAGGCCCTGAGTCTGTGGGAGGCAAGATGAGGAAGACAGAGCATTCTAGTGCACTCGGAGTCATATCCTATTACTTTTAGTTAAGGGTCTTGGCTGTGAGGGGCAGGCATTAATGATGACAGCAGTGACATATGTATTATATATACATACACACATTTATATATATATATATATACATATATACATACACACACATATACATACATATACACACACACACACACACATATACAGTATCCTTCAGTTGGGGAGGGAAACAGGAAACCTGGATCACGGGAACTTACTTTGCTGATGCAACAAGATTTGCTCCTTGAGAACCCTCTTCAAAATCCGTCTGTATGATAAGAATTAGATTTCCAGATAAATACTCCAGAAAACTCCTGAATTGGAAGAAAAGACTATTTATAAAACTGAAATAAAAACAAGGCAATCAGAGGCCTGCACTAGACTTATGACTACACAGGGACTGCGATCAGATGTACTTTACACAGTAAGGACCAGAGCTGATGAAGGGCACATTCTCTTCAGCACTTGTGATGTCGTTGCACCTACAGGATGTGTGAGCATTGTAGTATACTCTTTATAGTATACTCATTATAGTATACTCCTAACTACAGTATACTCATGAGCATTGAAGAATTGCACAGAATTAAACTGTGTCATTTGCGAGTGGCCGGGTTTCTAGAGAGAGGGGTCATTCTATTTTTTAGGATTATTTGCAAGAGGAGTAAAGTCAGAACCTAAACACTGGTTTGTTTCTCTCTTGAGACACAAGCAAGAAGAGAGTAAATAACAGCAAACAGTCCCAATTCTAACTCGAGTATCATAAATTGAATAATAGAAGAGGACCGAAACAAATGGTTGAAGCACAGTAGTTTGTTACAGTTGCCTAATAATAATAGTGGGCCATACAAACAAAAGTAGGCAACAGGCGTTTAATGCAAAAGACTAGTCGCATTACATATGCCTGCGCCATGTCGTAGGGAGGTGTATTCAGCTGCAAGGTGGAGTATTCAGTTGCAGAGTAATGATTTGATTCTCCGGTCGGTACAATACTGGGGGTTGTCCACCAGTTGTCGCTTTTGGAAACCCCCCATTGCGCATGCATGAAGTCTCCATTGTAGGGTCAAACGATGCTTCCGGTTTAAGAAGTAATTTTTTTAGATGCTTATTTATTTATTTCTATATATTATGTTGGATAAACAGTACTGCAATTTACGCATGTCTTCCAAGACTTACCACGATAACACGATTTATTACACACAGCAAATTTTATCGTTTAGCTGATTGCGTGCGTCTATTACCCCTCTGAAAATGACAGTTAACAACTACCGTACACATCAAGAGAAACATAGTTTTTAACACTGTAAATGTTTACGTTTTCGTTCTGGGTAACATGATTACGTGCGTCTATTACCCCATTAAGAAAATGCTTTTATAATGAGTTAACTGTGCATGTTTTATTATACTGTTTATACCAGTGGTTCCCAAACTTTTTTGAATCATGGCGCCCTAGAGTATCAGAATTTTTTCACGGCACCCCTAAGCCAAAAGTTTCTTATTGAGAATTTTAGAAAACAATAAGTAAATTATGCTTATGTGTCATCCTTAAGGGCCCCATACACTAGGACGACCACATGTCGGAGGCGATCGCAGGCGATCACCCCGCCAGCCTCCCCCTGGGGGGCAGTATCGGCCAAGATATATCGTATGCTTCCCTTTTGCATACGATATATCTTGGCCAATCCTGGGCGATCCCAGCCATGACCCCAGGTCGGACCAGATTGAACGTGCAGCACATTCAATCTGGAGGATCCGATCCGATACTCACGGGAACGCGCATCAGATCGGATTCACTAAAAAAATGCCCGATTTCATACGATATATCGGGCCGAATGCCCGAAATTGGGCATTATCGCTCTAGTGTAAGGGGCCCTTTAGTTTCTTTAGTGTAGTGCGGGACAATATTTGCTTCTGTTTGTCCTCATATTTTATTATTAGCAGCCACAAGCGCTGGTTTTGCCTATTACTTTGACCAAAAATAGCTTGAATTAGTCCTGGACCACCAATCCAAGGCACCCCTGCCAGTGTCCTGAGGCGCCCCTGGGTGCCTAGGTCACACAGTTTGGGAACCACTGGTTTATACAGTAATGTATATTGCTGGGGCACCCATGATCACTCACGGTGACTACAGTACTAATTTCAGCACAGGAAAACATAATTATTTATTTTTTGTATTGAGCAGATTGTGTGCGTCTATTACCGCATCAAGAAAATGACAATGAACAGTGAAATTAATGAATGTGCAAGGCTTGATACTGGTCTAGTTTAGTAAGGTACAGCGGTACTCTCAACGTTTAGCATGCTCATGAACCCGGGATCGATTTTCGGACGTGGAAATTTTAAAACAATGTTTTTTTTGCAATCAGTATCATGATGTCCTATACTGTACATATTTTACACTAGCTGTTCTACCTGTTCTTTGCACAGGAGTTTCTGATTTTCACGGTTGTACATATAAAGGAGTGTTAAAAATTTGGTAAAACTAAAGAGATGTAAATTTGAGATGTCTTAATCTAAGTAATTATTAATCCATGGTTCTTGGTGTTACCCGAGGAGTAGCCGTAGCAGATACGGTAAAAAAGTGACAGGACCATTTTTGTAGTTTATTTAATTCTACACACTGGTGGTGCAATCCAAATTTTTGATTGTCCATTTGGGCGTTATCGTTCACGCAACGCAAGACACGCACCAGTAATGACGTCATTATGTCAACCACCTTTTCATCTTCTTAGGGGAGGTTTATTAAAATTCTGATAAAGTAGTTTTCCTATTTCCCAACTGAAGAATACCTACAGATGGAGCTTCCCTCATCTTTGCAGTTTCTCTGCCTAAACGGAAGTTTAGTTGCACCTAGGCGATAGCTTAGGTTGTTGAGTCTATGCACGGACAGGTGCGTTGATTCACGACTACATACTCAGCATGCAATACACATCTCCACAACTGGGTGGCTAATGCTCCACTAATCCAGTACTTTAGAGCGAATAGTGGCGGAATGATCTACAAGCTCTGGCAAATGTTCAGTGCTGACTGTAATGTTAATGTACTGTATGCTGTACACACAGACCAATGGTCAGACAGTACGTATTAAAACACTTGTCCATTGTCGTGTTACTGTTTGTGAGCGTCCAAGTCCCGTAGACAAAGCAATAGATTTAAATTAAAATAGTGTATACATATGCAACTAATGTGTTAAAGCAATAATGTGGTTAATTGACGTTAAAGTATGTACAGTATACTGTATGTTTTGTACAATATGAGTGTCCAAGTCCTGTACCGGCATAAACAAACACCATCTTCCATGAAGCGTCGTGGGCAAGCGGTGAAGTCTTCCGCATTCCATGCTTAGAGTCCTGGGTTCGATTCCCAAAGTGCGAGTGCATGTTTATTTTTTCTGAGACTTTATTGATTTGATTTTTTTTTATCTATTAATATACCTTCACATTCCATAGAAGTGTGCACACAGGTTTTACATAAATCAGGGTAAATCTGCAGGAGCGTCTCATTCCACTATCTAAAATACACAGTGGCAATGAGGTCCGTAGACATATCAATAAATATAATTAGTGTATCCTGACGCAACTAACTGTTCGAGCAACACAGTACTGTAGTTCAGTTAGAGAATCTGTGTTGTACTGTATGAGAAGGAATCACTGCTACCATTTACACAAGAGTTTGTGTCTTTATCAAAGCGACTGCAGTTCTCTATCTGATCTTCATTTACATACAGTTGTTGTCAATTTATTGTAACCTGACCTCCCTCTTTGTCTGTGAAATTAGCAGGCTTCCATGGGGGAGGGGGAAAGTGGGTGGGTGGAGGTGGTGGCTAAATACAGTGTTCTGCATTATGAGCGTCCAAGTCCAGTAACGGCATAAACAAACACCAATGGGAAGGGATCACTGCTTACAATACATGTACACATGAGCTTGCGTATCTTCCATGAAGTGTCGTGGGCAAGCGGTGAAGTCTTCCGCATCTCATGCTTAGAGTCCCAGGTTTGATTCCCAAAGAACGAGTGCATGTTTACTTTTTATGACACTTTATTGATTTGATTTTTTTAATCTATTGTAATATACCTTCACATTCCATAGAAGTGTGCACACAGGTTTTACATAAATCAGGGTAAGTCTGCAGGAGCGTCTCATTCCACTATCTAAAATACACAGTGGCAATGAGGTCCGTAGACATATCAATAAATATAATTAGTGTATCCTGACGCAACTAACTGTTCGAGCAACACAGTACTGTAGTTCATCGCTAGAGAATCTGTGTTGTACTGTATTAGAAGGAATCACTGCTACCATTTACACAAGAAATTGTGTCTCTATCAAAGCGACTGCAGTTCTCTATCTGATCTTTATTTACATACAGATGTTGTCAATTTCTTGTAACCTGGCCTCCCTCCCTGTCTGTGAAATTAGTAGGCTAACGGGGGGGGGGGGAGGGGTTGGGGGGGGGGGAAGGTGGTGGCTAAATACCGTGTTTTGTGACATAAGCGTCCAAGTCCCGTAACGCTCCTGCATCACTGCCCTGATTCATGTAAAACCTGTGTGCATACAGTATTTCTATTGACTGTAAAGGTACAGTACAGTATATTACAATAGAAAAAAAAATTAATAAAGTGTCAGGAAAAAAAAGGCATGCACACGCCTCATGACAGATACACAAGCTCATGTCTAAATGTAAGCAGTGATCCCTTGCCATTGGTTTTAGTGTATGCCCTAATGGCTACGGGATTTGGCCGCTCGTATCCCTAACTTCAATGGATCATACTGTAGCTTAAACATGTTGTTTTGCATCTGTATACACTATGTTTATTAATTGCTCATTCTACAGACCTCATTGCCGCTGTGTATTTTAGCTAGGGGATTCAGACGCTTCTTCAGCATTGCCATGTAATCTGCAAAGCCTACAGTCTGCCATCGCTCGCTCCATAGCTGTGGGCTGCCACAAGACACCGGGTCACAGGTGGCAGCCATTTTGACAGTTTGCTATGTGCTCGAGTCCGGTGTATCATACGGTGCATAGTGCTCGCTTATCCCTATCGCCGCTGTGTATTTTAGCTAGGGGATTCAGACGCTCCTTCAGCATTGCCCCGTAACCTGAAAAACCTATGCCATCGCTGGCTCCATAACGGAGGGCTGCCACGAGGCAAGGGGTCACGGGTGGCAGCCATTTTGTCAGTTTGCTATGCGGTCAAGTCTTGTGTATTCTAATGTGCATAGAGCTCGCTTATCCCTATTACTAGGGTATTGAGACGCTCCTTCAGCATTGCCCAGATTTTTGCAAAACCGATGTCATCGCTCGTTCTATAGCTGAGGGCTTTGATGAGGCACAGGGTCAGGGGTGGTAGGCATGTCAATCGAGTCTGGCCTGCTACAGCATTGTATGTGTACCGTACGGTGCATAGAGTTCGCTTATCCTCATAGCCGCTGTGTATTTTAGATACGCTTCTGCAGCCTTGCCCTGCTTTATGAAAAACTTGTGTGCACACTTCTATTGAATGTGAAGGTATATTACAACAGATACAAAAAGAAAAAATTAATACAGTGTCAGGAAACAATTAACATGCATTCACACTTTGGGAATCGAACCCAGGACTCTAAGCATTGGAAGCGGCACACTTCACCACTCGGACACGTCGCCGCATGAAAGATACATAAGCCCATTGGTTTTGATTATGCCGTAATGGCTACGGGATTTGGATGTTCGCATACTGTATCCCTAATATCAATAGACCATACCTGTAACACGTTCGTTTGCGTCTGTATACACTACTATTTAAATTTGTTGATTTGTCTGTGGGACTTGGACGCTCACATATTTCTAACGTCAATGGACTATATTGTGGCTTTATCACGTTCACTTGCGTCTGCATATACTGTACTAAATACAGTACTATATACTGTATTTGACATACTGTAGCGTAATGAGACGCACCAGTAAAGCAGTTCTTACGCTGTAGTTCAGTATTGTATTTTAATGGAGACCACACGCATGCGCAATGGCAATTTTAAAAAGCGACATCTGGTGGATGATCACAGGTACTACACTCAAAGGTAACGCCAAACGCTCTGTGCGCCTCCCTATGACTAGGCAAGCCTCCTTGCACCCAGGCACGCTGCGTATTCCTGATCGCGACTAATGCCTCAGCCAGCAAAGATAACTGAGGCTCCATCTGTATGTTACATTACAACTTCCTAACATACCGGGAAGTATGAGAATTAGTGAAGAGTCAGTGAGTCAGTGAGAAATACTGTATGGTAAAAAAGTGACAAGACCATTTTTGTAATTTATTAAATTCTACACACTGGAGGCGCCATGCAAATTTTGATTCGATTGTCTATCTGGGCATCATCGTTCATGCAATGCAAGCCATGCATCAGTAATGATGTCATTATGTCAACCCCCTTTTCATTCCCTTAGGGGAGGTTTCTTAAAATTCTAATAACAGGGTATATTATAGCTTACCTCTTCGTATTCCCTATGTTGTTGCACTGTCAATTGCTATTTTGGAATTTTTTTATTCTTTTTTTACCAAGTATTGCATTTATGATTATGTGGTTGTATTTGCTGGAATACCGATCGTACTTCTTGTCCTATCTGTTTACAGCCTTTTTGACTTTGTAACTGTTTAATGGTTTCTTCTTTAAACTAATAAAACAGATTGTACCAAAATTCTAATTACTGTACGTAGTTTTCCTATTTTCAACCTAAAGAATACCTACTGTATGTTAAATTTCAGCTTCCTAACATATCGTGAAGTAAGAAAATTAGTGATGAGTCTGTCAGTGAGTGAGTGAGTGAGTGAGAGATACAATAAAAAGTGACAGGACCATCTTTGTAGTTTATTAATTTCTACACATTGGAGGTGCAATCCAAATTTTGATCCGATTGTCCATTTGGGCGTTATCGATCACGCAATGCAAGCCACGCATCGGTAATTACATCATTATGTCGACCCCCTTTTCATCCCCTTAGGGGAGGTTATTAAATTACTTAGATTTAGTACGATGTGGTATAGACGGGGTCCAAAGGAGCCAGTGCACTTTAAATTTTCTTCACTGGGTGAAGAAAATCCTATTTTCTCTAGCATCCATAAGGGATATTGGGGGAGACTTAGTACGATGGGGATGACCCAAAGCTTCCAGAACAGGCGGGAACGTGCGGAGACTGCTGCAGCACCGCCTGCCCAAACTGGGTATCCTCTTAGGCCAGGGTGTCAAACTTGTAGAACTTAACAAAAGTGTTCTTCCCCGACCAGGTAGTAGCTCGGCACAGTTGCAAAGCTGAGACTCCATGGGCAGCTGCCCAGGAAGAGCCCACGGATCTCTTAGAGTGTGCCTTCAGAGACTTAGGAACAGGTAAGGCTGACGACACATAGGCCTGTTGGATAGTAAGCCTAATCCAACGAGCAATGGAATGCTTCGAAGCAGGACAACCCTATTTCTGTGCATCATAGAGCACGAACAAGGAATCCGTCTTTCTGATCCAAGCTGTTCGCTTGACATAGATTTTCAATGCACGCACAGCAGCCAATGCTTCCGGAGGAGCTGAAGAACCAGAACCCGACTGAACCACAATAGGTTGATTCAGGTGAAACGCGGAGACAAACTTTAGCAGGAACTGCTGTCTAGTCCTGAGCTCCGCTCTGTCCTCGTAAAAGACCAAGGAGGGACTTTTACACGATAAGGCCCCCAATTCTGTGACAAGTCTAGCAGAAGCCAGGGCCAGTAACATCACCGTCTTCCACGTGACGTACTTGTCTTCTACCGTCATCAGAGGTTCTAACCAGGAGGACTGTAGAAATGAAAACACTACAGTAAAATCCAATGCGTCACAAAGGGAGGCTGTATGTTGAGTACCCCTTGCAAGAAGTCTTAACTTCTGGCAACACTGCCAATTTCTTCTGGAAGAAAATGGAGAGAGCTGAAATCTGGACCTTAAGGGAACCCAGACGTAAGCCCTTATCCACACCAGCCTGCAGGAAACGCAAGAAGCTTGGCTCTGCAGCTGGATATGTGCGTTCATCGCACCCCCTCCAGATATGATGATAGTGTTTTGACGTCACAGGTTTCCTGGCCTGAACCATGGTAGCAGTAACCTTCTTGGAAAGGCCCTTGTGAGCCAGGATGTTCCGCTCAACCTCCATGACATCAAACGAAGTCGCCGTAAGTCCGGGTAGACGAACAGTCCTTGTTGAAGATCTCTTCTAAGAGGTAGAGGCCAATGGTCTTCTACGGACATGTCTAGAAGAACCACGTACCACGCCCTCCAAGACCAATCCGGGGCAATCAGAATTGCCTGGACTCCCTGATATCTGTTGCACTTGAGCATCCTTGGGAGCAACGGAATCGGAGGAAACAGGTAGACCAGCCGGTAAGGTCAAGGCAACGTCAGTGCATCTACTGCCCTCGCCTGAGGGTCCCTGGTTCATGAACAATATCAATGAAGCTTCTTGTTGAGACGAGAAGCCATCATGTCTACATATCTATCTGTGGGCAGCCCCACTGGTGGACGATCTGTTGGATCACCTGCTGGAGACCCCACTCCCCCGCGTGGAGATCGTGATGACTCAGGAAATCCACTTCCCAGTTGTCCACACCCGGAATGAAGATTGCCGACATTGCTCTTGCATTTCTTTCTGCCCAAAGGAGTATTTTTGAAACCTGTCAACCTCTTTGTCGACTGATGTATGCCACTGCTGTGGCGTTGTCCGACCGTACCTAGATCGCCCGAAGTTCGAGAATGTTGATCAGAAGGAGAGCTTCATGGACTGACCACCTGCCCTGGAACTGCGCCCCTTGGGAGACAGCTCCCCATCCTATCAGTTGAGGATCCATCCATGGTGTGACAGAAGTTGGATTGTGCGGTCGATATGGAGCAGCAAAAGCTCCATGGATCTGGCTTTGATCAGAAGATCGTCCAGGTAAGGAACAATATTGACTCCCTGGACCTGCAGCTGGAACATCATCTGCGCCATCACCTTTGTGAACACCCTCAGAGTTGTGGACAGGCCGAAGGGTAGTGCCTGTAATTGGTAGTGATTGTCCAATAGGGCAAACCTCAGGTACGCCTGATGAGGCAGCCAAATCGGAATATGGAGATAGGCGTCCTTGATATCCAAGTAAACCGTGAATTTCTGTTCTTCCAGGCCTGCGATCACTGCTCACAAGGATTCGATCTTGAACTTGAACACCTTCAGGTTAGAGTTCAAGGATTTCAGATTGAAAATGGGCCTTACGAAACGTTCAGTTTCGGCACCACAATCAGGTTGGAGTAATAACCCTTGCCTTGTTGTGGAATTGGTACTGGAACAATGACGTGGGACTGTACCAACATTTGGATGGCCTGTTGCAACGTAACCCGCATATCCTCCAAGGGTGGTAAGCTTGATTTGATAAATCGTTGGGGAGGAGCACTGTCGAACTCCAGCTTGTAGCCTTAAGAAACGAGATCCCTGACCCAGGTATCCTGGCAGGAAGTCTCCCAGATGCGGCTGAAGTGACGCAGTCGAGCTCTCACCTCGATATCCCCCCCGGGGTGGGTGGGCACCGTCATGCTGAGGCCTTAGTGGAAGCAGAACTGGTGGTCTGTTCTTGAGAGCTGGTGCTGGCAGGTTTTCTTGACTTACCTCTGGTGCCTATAGCCGCACTGGAGGCACCTCTGGCCTTAGATCGAAATCTATTAGACCGAAAAGACTGAACAGACGGCCCTGGGTAGGAGCGTCTCACCGGCGGAGCCCCAGAGGGGAGAAACCTGGATTTCCCAGCCGTAACTTTGGAAATCCATGTATCTAACTCAACCCCAAAGAGCCATTCCCCTGAAAAGGGGAGGGTTTCTACACTGCGTTTGGATTCCGCGTCTATCCACTGACACAACCACAAGGCCCTGCGCGCCGACAATTTGATGGCAGAAGTCCTAGCATTAATACTACCCATCTCCTTAAGCGAATCACACAGGACGCGTGTAGTGTCCTGAATGTGCTTAAGGAGGGCTACTATAGTGGCCAGAGGCACGGCCTCAGAGAGGCCCTCCTGAATTTGAATGGCCCAGAAATGAATGGCATGGGTTATCTAGCAACCCGCAATGACCGGTCGTTAAGAGACACCTGCTGCCACGTAAAAAGATTTGACCTTTATGGTAATGGAGCATGGGGCAAGCAGCAATGCCTTTTTGGATAGGCGAGAGACTGACACATCAACCCCCGGAGGTTCCTCCAAACATTTTCCTACCTTCAGGAGTAAATGGGAAAGTGCACAAAAACTTTTTTGACACTTGAAATTTTTTGTCTGGATTTGTCCAGACCAGCTTTAATAGGTCATCTAACTCTGCAGAATCAGGGAAAGTGACATTAGGCTTGCTTTGTGTAAAGCATAGGTTCTCAAACTCGGTCCTCAGGACCCCACACAGTGCATGTTTTGCAGATAACCCAGCAGGTGCACAGGTGAATTAATTACTCTCTGACACATTTTTAAAGGTCCACAGGTGGAGTTAATTATTTTACTTGTCATTCTGTGAAGAGACCTGCAAAACATGCACTGTGTGAGAACCTGTGCATGTTTGAGAACAGAGTTTGAGAATCTGTGGTGTAAAGAAAAACGCTGTGTAGCAGCATCCTCTAGAGGGAGCTTTAACACGTCCTGAATAGCCAGAATTAGGAGTTCAATACCCTGAGCAGAATCAGGATCCCCACTAACGGGGTCTAAGTCCTCCCCATCCTACTGCACATCGTCATCTGAGTCAGATAGCAAACCACGAAAATAACAAACCAGAAAAATAAATTGAAGAAAACTCTCTGGAGCTCAGAAATGTGCATCCTCTCCTGAGGGCACTTTTTTCTAAACTGCCTGTGGGAGGGGGCATAGAGGGGAGGAGCCAGCACACCCAGTGAAGAAAATTTAAAGTGCACTGGCTTCTTTGGACCCCGTCTATACCCATTGTACCAAGTCTCCCCCAATAACCCTTATGGGTGCTAGAAAAATTCTAATTACGTCGTTTTCCTATTTTCCACCTGAAGAATATATATATATATATATATATATATTCAGAATAAGGATGGTGGAGTACTGATAATCTCTTAATGTAAGCGAAAAATAGGATTTTGGTACTTACCAGGTAAATACTTTTTTTTTAATCCATAGGGGGCACTGGAGTACTCTTGGGATATGGACTGCTTTAGCAGAACAAAAGGCACTGAATATTTAAATTTAGTAACTCTCCTCCCCTCCATATTCCCAGAGTACCTCAGTGTTTTTTACTGAGCCGAACAGGAGCGATAGAGAGGTTGACAATGGAGAATTACATATAACATAACGGACAACAATAAAGTTGACACATAACGTTACTGACAACTAATCAGTTGACACCATAACCGATAGAACTTGAAAATTTGAACCAGTCGGTGAGAATGTGTTACCATAAGATCCCCTGAACTTACCACAAACCAGGTAAAACTGCTCTGGATGGGCGTCCAGTGCCCCGTATGGATTCAAAGAAAAGGATTTACCTGGTAAGTACCAAAATCCTATTTTCTTTTTCATCCACTAGGGGTCACTGGAGTACTCTTGGGACGTACCAAAGCTTCCCCTGTGGGCGGGAGAGCTGTTTGGCACCTGTAACACTAGGCGGCCAAAGCTAGATGCTGATGCCGCAAACGTATCAAACTTGTAAAAGCGCACAAACGTGTGCACTGATGACCATGTAGCCGCACGGCAAAGCTGCATCGTAGAAGCCCCATGACCAGCTGCCCATGAAGTTCCCACAGAACGTGTGGAGTGAGCTGTTACTGTTGTAGGCGGCTGTAACCTAGCATGAAGGTAAGCCTGACGTATGGTCAGTTTAATCCATCTGGATAAGGTCTGCTTAGAAGCTGGCCAACCCATCTTGGCAGCATCATAGAGAACAAACAACGTATCCCTCTTACGAACTGTAGACGTTCGGGATACATAAACGCGTAGTGCGCGTACCACATCCAAAGTTCCAGAATCTTCTGTTAACACCGGAACTACTATTGGTTGATTGATGTGAAAAGATGACACTACCTTTGGCAGGAAAGCGGGATTCGTCCTAAGTTCCGCTCTGTCATCATGAAACACCAAATACGGTGGCTTGCATGACAAGGCACCCAAATCTGAAACACGCCTTGCCGAAGCTAAGGCTAGAGAAAAATTGTTTTCCAAGTGAGAAACTTAATATCCACTTGTTGTAAGGGTTCAAAATATGAAGTGTAAGAAATATAAAACCAGATTCAAGTCCCATGGCGCTGTAGGTGAAATGAATGGAGGCTGTACTCTGAGAACACCTTGCAGAAAGGTGTGTACAGAAGGCAATAGAGCCAATCGTCTTTGAAAGTAAATTGACAAAGTAGATACCTGCACCTTTAGTGTAGATAAACGCAGTCCTCCATCTAACCCCGTCTGTAGAAATAACAAAAGACGGGATAACTTGAAAGATGTCGGAAACTTCCGAGCTTCCCACCAACCTATATAGGCACGCCAAATTCTGTAATAATGAGCTGCCGTAACTGGCTTCCTAGCACGTAAAAATGGTTGGTATAACCGAATCTGGAATGCCCTCTCTTCTTAAGAGGGCGGTCTCAACAGCCACTCCGTCAAATGCAGCCGCGCTAAATCGGGGAAAAGGAACGGACCCTGTTGTAACAGGTCCGGACGTAGCGGGAGCGGCCAAGGATCGTCTGCGAGTAATCCGCGGAGATCCAAGAACCAAGCTCTCCGAGGCCAATGAGGCGCCACTAGTATGACTATGGCGGACTCTCTTTTGATCCGTTTTAGCAACAGAGGGTGTAGCGGAAACGGTGGAAACAGATACACGAGGCTGTACGGCCACGCGATTGTGAGAGCAACCACCGCCACTGCCTTTGGATCTCGCGTTCTGGACACATACTGGTGCGTTTGGTGATTGTGGCGCGATGCCATCAGATCCATTTGTGGGTAACCCCACCTCTGGACCAACATGTGAAACACTTCTGGATTTAATGCCCATTCTCCTGGATGAAAATCCCGGCGGCTGAGATAATCTGCCTCCCAGTTGTCCACTCCCGGAATGAACACTGCCGACAATATCACTTGGTGATACTCGGCCCAATTGAGGATTCGAGCTACTTCCCGCATGGCCATGCGGCTTCTCGTTCCTCCTTGTTTGTTGATGTACGCGACTGCCGTCGCATTGTCTGACTGCACCTGGACAGTCTGAGACCGGAGCACGTGCACTGCTTGTCGTAGCGCATTGTAAATTGCCCGGAGTTCCAGGACATTTATAGATAGCAATCTTTCGTGATCCGCCCAGAGACCCTGGAGCTGACAAATTTGAACTACAGCTCCCCAACCTCTGAGACTCGCGTCTGTCGTTAGAATTATCCAACTTCCGACGCCGAACCGTTTTCCTGCGGTTAGATTGTGTACTTTGAGCCACCAGAGTAGAGATACTCTGGCCCGTGGCGACAACCTCACCCTCTGGTGAATCTGCAGATGCGAGCACATCCAGTTGAAAAGGACGTGAGTGAAATCTTCCGAACTGAAGCGCTTCGAAAGCCGCCACCATTGTGCCTAAGAGGCGAATGCACAAATGTACAGAGACTGTGCGTGGCTTGAGCACTAATTATACCAGATGACGAATAATCTGTACTTTCTGTTCTGGTATGTAAATTCTTTGATTTACCGTATCGAGAATCATACCTAGGAACTGAAGTCGTTGAGACGGAATTAGATGTGATTTCTTGAAGTTGACAATCCAACCGTGCTGAACTAGTACTTTGTACGTTAGCAACGCATGTTGGAGGAGCATCTGTTGAGACGGAGCTTTGATGAGCAGATCGTCCAAGTACGGAACTATTATCACTCCCAGGGATCTGAGATGAGCTATCATCACAGACATCACTTTGGTGAATACCCGAGGTGCTAACGAGAGGCCAAACGGAAGAGCCTGAAACTGCTAATGGTTCTGCCGTATCGCAAAACGCAAGAACCTCTGTTGAGGTGGCCAAATCGGAATGTGTAAGTACGCATCCTTGAGATCCAGCGCAATCATGAATTCCTGTGGCTCTAAACCTGCAATTACTGACCGCAGAGATTCCATCTTGAATCTGTAGTAAGTGACGTACTGATTGAGGCCCTTTAAGTTCAATATTGGCCTGACCGAGCCATCCGGCTTTGGTACCACAGACAGACTGGAATAATAACCATGACCTTGTTGGTGTACAGGGACCGGAATCAAAACTGCTGAATCCAGCATCCGAGATGGGCTGGGAGCCCGTCATGCCACTGGCTTGTCGGTGACCTTAGCGTCCTGACGACTGGTGTTGGTTTGTTGGAAACCACGTCCTCGACCTCGTCTACCAGGGTGGCTGTTCCTCTACCACGGCCTCGAAAGGGCTGAGGTCTAAAGGATTTGAACACCGGCCCAGAGTATTTCCGTCTAGGTACCGTTGAAGGCAATGGTAGGAAAACCGTTTATCCGGATTCTTCCGTGTTTCTACTAACATTTTATTAAGAGATTCCGAAACAGGAAAACACATTGGAGATCTCTGTCGTTTAGTAAATACGACATCATCATTTGTCAGAGGCTCCTCAGTTTCTGTAAACTTCAGAGACTGACGCACTGCTCTGATGAGATTATCAATGCCTGGGCTGTCAAAATCTTCACTATCTGACTGCTGGTATACTTCGCCCTCCTTACCCTCATCTTGCGCAGTGAGGTCTGGCATAGAATCGTCAGAATGCAACATAGCAGAAACTGGTAAATCATAAGACAAATGAAAATTATCCCTTCTACCCAAAGTGGACTTGGACCTTTGGCAAGGCTGAGACCCCTCCGGTAGTTCTGGAGGTCTCACCAGAGACTCAGATCTTGCCGCTTCCCGCTCTTGTCGAGAGGCGGACAATTCTGATTGCAACCCAGCCATTACATTTGTTAGCATAGCCCATGGCGGGTCCGGGGATGAAACCGGCTTTGAAACCGGAGCGGAAATTGTATTCGTAGCTGAATTCACAAAACATTCTGTACATGTGGTAGATCCATCCGGTAACACACTGTTACAGACCTTGCAGTGAAACTGCTTTTTAGTTTTAGCTGGTGCCTTACTCATTATGCAGACAGACAATATGCAAAAACAGACACTTGCACGACTCAGTAAAATTGTTACTAAGGTGTGTAATAATAAGATTTTACTCACCGGTAAATCTATTTCTCGCAGTCCGTAGTGGATGCTGGGTACTCCGTAAGGACCATGGGGAATAGACGGGCTCCGCAGGAGACTGGGCACTCTAAAGAAAGATTTAGGTCTACCTGGTGTGCACTGGCTCCTCCCCCTATGACCCTCCTCCAAGCCTCAGTTAGGACACTGTGCCCGGAAGAGCTGACACAATAAGGAAGGATTTTGAATCCCGGGTAAGACTCATACCAGCCACACCAATCACACCATATAACTCGTGATAGAAACCCCGGTTAACAGTATGATAACAATGGAGCCTCTGAACAGATGGCTCGCAATAACAACCCGATTTTTGTAACAATAACTATTTACAAGTATTGCAGACAATCCGCACTTGGGATGGGCGCCCAGCATCCACTACGGACTACGAGAAATAGATTTACCGGTGAGTAAAATCTTATTTTCTCTGACGTCCTAGTGGATGCTGGGTACTCCGTAAGGACCATGGGGATTATACCAAAGCTCCCAAACGGGCGGGAGAGTGCGGATGACTCTGCAGCACCGAATGAGAGAACTCCAGGTCCTCCTCAGCCAGGGTATCAAATTTATAAAATTTTGCAAACGTGTTTGCCCCTGACCAAGTAGCAGTTTGGCAAAGTTGTAAAGCCGAGACCCCTCGGGCAGCCGCCCAAGATGAGCCCACCTTCCTTGTGGAATGGGCTTTTACAGATTTAGGCTGCGGTAGTCCCACTGCTGAATAGCGCTACAAATCCAGCGCGCGATAGTCTGCTTAGAAGCAGGTGCACCCAGCTTGTTGGGTGCATATAAAATAAACAGCGAGTCAGTTTTCCTGACTCCAGCCGTCCTGGAAATATAAATTTTCAGGGCCCTGATTACGTCCAGAAACTTGGAATCCTCCAAGTCCCTAGTAGCCGCAGGCACCACAATAGGTTGGTTCAAGTGAAAAGCTGATACCACCTTCGGGAGAAACTGAGGACGAGTCCTCAACTCTGCCCTATCCATATGGAAAATCAGATAGGGGCTTTTACAGGACAAAGCCGCCAATTCTGACACACGTCTGGCCGAAGCCAGAGCCAACAACATAACCACTTTCCACGTGAGATATTTTAAATCCACAGTCTTAAGTGGCTCAAACCAATGTGATTTCAGAAACTCCAAAACCACATTGAGATCCCAAGGTGCCACTGGGGGCACAAAAGGAGGCTGAATATGCAGAACTCCCTTGACAAAAGTCTGAACTTCAGGCAGTGAAGCCAGTTCTTTCTGGAAGAAAATAGACAGGGCCGAGATCTGGACCTTAATGGACCCCAATTTGAGGCCCAACGTCACACCTGCTTGCAGGAAATGCAGGAATCGACCCAGTTGAAATTCCTCGGTTGGGGCCTTCTTGGCCTCACACCAAGCAACATATTTTCGCCAAATGCGGTGATAATGTTTTGCGGTGACATCCTTCCTGGCCTTGATCAGGGTAGGGATGACTTCCTCCGGAATGCCTTTTTCCTTTAGTATCCGGCGTTCAACCGCCATGCCGTCAAACGCAGCTGCGGTAAGTCTTGGAACAGACAGGGTCCCTGCTGCAGCAGGTCTTGTCTGAGCGGCAGAGGCCAAGGGTCCTCTGCAAGCATCTCTTGAAGCTCCGGGTACCAAGCTCTTCTTGGCCAATCCGGAGCCACGAGAATAGTTCTCACTCCTCGCTTTCTTATTATTCTCAGTACTTTGGGTATGAGAGGTAGAGGAGGAAACACATAAACCGACTGGTACACCCACGGTGTCACTAGAGCGTCCACAGCGATCGCCTGAGGGTCCCTTGACCTGGCGCAATATCTTTTTAGCTTTTTGTTGAGGCGGGACGCCATCATGTCCACCTGTGGTTTTTCCCAACGGTTTACCAGCATCTGGAAGACTTCTGGATGAAGTCCCCATTCTCCGGGTGGAGGTCGTGCCTGCTGAGGAAGTCTGCTTCCCAGTTGTCCACTCCCGGAATGAACACTGCTGTCAGTGCTAACACATGATTCTCTGCCCATCGGAGAATCCTTGTGACTTCTGCCATTGCCCTCCTGCTTCTTGTGCCGCCCTGTCTGTTTACATGGGCGACCGCCGTGATGTTGTCTGATTGGATCAGTACCGGCCGGTTCTGAAGAAGGGGCCTTGCTTGGTTTAGGGCATTGTAAATGGCCCTTAGCTCCAGAATATTTATGCGAAGCGAAATCTCCTGATTTGACCACAGTCCTTGGAAATTTCTTCCCTGTGTGACTGCACCCCAGCCCCGAAGGCTGGCATCCGTGGTCACCAGGACCCAGTCCTGTATTCCGAATCTGCGGCCCTCTAGTAGATGAGCCCTCTGCAGCCACCACAGCAGCGACACCCTGGTCCTTGCCGACAGGGTTATTCGCTGTTGCATCTGGAGATGGGACCCGGACCATTTGTCCAACAGTTCCCACTGGAAAGTCCTTGCGTGGAACCTTCCGAATGGAATCGCCTCGTACGAAGCTACCATTTTTCCCAGGACTCGTGTGCATTGATGTACCGACACCTGTCCCGGTTTTAGGATGTCTCTAACTAGAGATGACAACTCCTCGGCTTTTTCCACTGGAAGAAACACTCTTTTCTGGTCGGTGTCCAGAATCATTCCCAGGAACAGAAGACGTGTCGTCGGGACCAGCTGTGACTTTGGAATATTGAGAATCCAGCCGTGCTGTTGTAGCACTTCCCGAGAAAGCGCTACCCCCACTACCAACTGTTCCTTGGACCTCGCCTTTATCAGGAGATCGTCCAAGTACGGGATAATTAAAACTCCCTTCTTGCGAAGGAGTATCATCATTTCGGCCATTACCTTGGTAAAGACCCTCGGTGCCGTGGATAACCCAAACGGCAGCGTCTGGAACTGATAGTGACAGTCCTGTACCACAAATCTGAGGTACTCCTGGTGAGGAGGGTAAATGGGGACATGGAGGTACGCATCCTTGATGTCCAGGGAGACCATGTAATCCCCCTCGTCCAGGCTCGCAATAACCGCCCTGAGCGATTCCATCTTGAACTTGAACCTCTTGATATAAGTGTTCAAGGATTTTAGATTTAAGATGGGTCTCACCGAACCTCTCGGCAGAAACGATGAGCCTCTAGCCCTCTTGCTTTTCTGGGGCCGAAAGGACTGTACCTGATAATACGGTGCTTTCTTTTGCTGTGGGGCAGCCTGTGGCAAAAAGGTCGATTTCCCAGCAGTAGCTGTGGACACGAGGTCCGAAAGACCATCCCCAAACAGTTCCACCCCTTTATAGGGCAAAACTTCCATGTGCCGCTTAGAGTCGGCATCGCCAGACCATTGCCGAGTCCATAACCCCCTTCTGGCGGCAATGGACATAGCGCTTATTCTTGATGCCAGCTGGCAAATATCCCTCTGTGCATCACGCATGTATAAGACTGCATCTTTTATATGCTCAATCGTCAGCAAAATATTGTCCCTATCCATGGTATCAATATTATCCGACAGGGAATCTGACCACGCAGCAGCAGCACTGCACATCCAAGCTGATGTAATCGCTGGTCGCAATATAATGCCCGTGTGTAAATAGCTTTTAGGGTAGCTTCCTGCTTTCTATCAGCAGGTTCCTTCAGGGTAGCCGTATCCGGAGACGGTAGTGCCACCTTCTTTGATAAGCGTGTCAGCGCCTTATCTACCCTAGGGGGTGTTTCCCAACGTGACCTATCCTCTAGCGGGAAAGGGTACGCTGCCAATAACCGTTTTGAAATTATCAATTTCTTATCGGGGGAAGTCCACGCTTCCTCACACACCTCATTTAATTCCTCAGATGTAGGAAAAACTACAGGTAGTTTTTTCTCACCAAACATAATACCCTTTTTTGTGGTACCTGGGGTATTATCAGAAATGTGTAATACATTTTTCATTGCCTCAATCATGTAACGGGTGGACCTATTGGAGGGTACACTAGTCTCATCATCGTCGACACTGGAGTCGGTATCCGTGTCGACGTCTGTATCTGTCACCTGAGGTAGCGGGCGTTTTAAAGCCCCTGATGACATTTGAGACGTTGGAACAGGCACAAGCTGTGTAGCCGGCTGTCCTATGTCGTCAAACCTTTTGTGTAAGGAGTTGACACTTTCACGCAATTCCTTCCATAAGTCCAACCACACAGGTGTCGACCCCGCAGGGGGTGACATCACATTCACAGGCATTTGCTCCGCCTCCACATCATTTTCCTCCTCATACATGTCGACACCGCAGTACCGACACACAGCAGACACACAGGGAATGCTCTTACAGAGGACAGGACCCCACAAAGCCCTTTGGGGTGACAGAGGGAGAGTATGCCAGCACACACCAGAGCGCTATATATCACAGGGATATCACCTATAAAAACGTGTTTTCCCCTTATAGCTGCATAATATATTTATACTGAGCCTAATTTGTGCCCCCCCTCTCTTTTTTACCCTTTTCTGTAGTGCAGGACTGCAGGGGAGAGCCAGGGAGCTTCCTTCCAGCGGAACTGTGAAGGAAAAATGGCGCCAGTGTGCTGAGGGAGATGGCTCCGCCCCTTTTTCGGCGGGCTTTCTCCCGCTATTGTAAAAGTTCTGGCAGGGGTTAATAAGCACCCATATAGCCTCTGGGGCTATATATGGTGCCAGTTCGCCAGCCAAGGTGTTAATATTGCTGCTCAGGGCGCCCCCCCCCCCAGCGCCCTGCACCCATCAGTGACCGCAGTGTGTGGTGTGCATGAGGAGCAATGGCGCACAGCTGCAGTGCTGTGCACTACCTTGGAGAAGACAGAAGTCTTCAGCCGCCGATTTTCCGGACCTTCTTGCTTCTAGCTCTGTAAGGGGGACGGCGGCGCGGCTCCGGGAACGGACGACGAGGTCGGGTCCTGTGTTCGATCCCTCTGGAGCTAATGGTGTCCAGTAGCCTAAGAAGCCCAAGCTACCACCACTTAGGTAGGTTCGCTTCTTCTCCCCTTAGTCCCTCGATGCAGTGAGCCTGTTGCCAGCAGGTCTCACTGAAAATAAAAAACCTAACATATACTTTCTTCCTAGGAGCTCAGGAGAGCCCCTAGTGTGCATCCAGCTCGGCCGGGCACAGAAATCTAACTGAGGCTTGGAGGAGGGTCATAGGAGGAGGAGCCAGTGCACACCAGGTAGACCTAAATCTTTCTTTAGAGTGCCCAGTCTCCTGCGGAGCCCGTCTATTCCCATGGTCCTTACGGAGTACCCAGCATCCACTAGGACGTCAGAGAAATATATATATATATATATATATATATATATATAGCCGAAGTGCAGTGCACGTGGCCAGTCCTATATGAAATCTGATCCCAAATTCCCACTAACACCCCTGCGCCATCTGGTGGAGTAGTGTTGTAGGGCAGGATCTTCCAAACTGAAAGAGAAACAGGATTGAACAGGAAGCATGGTTAAAAATGGCCGCCATGCTTACACTAAAAATCACAGTTCAGGTTAAAAGCCATATATATAGTCTATAACTTGTAGCCAACATGTTAAAAACAAAACAACCCTGTTAACATAGGCTTAATAGCCTATGTACTTGTACCACAAGCCAGCAGCCTTCCTATGGTATCTCCCCCCCTTTGCAGCCGCACTGCTGTGAGGAGACTCATCCCCCCCTCCCCTTCAGTGCTCCGTGTACCGTTATTCTGGAGATCTGGTGCAGGGAGCTGAGGAGCGCTGTGTATAGCGGCGGGACGCGGCGCTGTAGAACCCCGTAGCGGTTGCCGGGGAGCGGGTCCCGGGGAGCCGGAGCGGGCGGCACTGTGAGCTGTAGCGGCGGCGGGCAGCTCTGTGAGCTGTAGCGGCAGCGGGCGGCTCTGTGATCGAGACGTTGTGTTACACAAACCAGCGGCGGCAGGCATCAGGGAGCATTGTCGCGCACAGCAACTTGTTCCCCACACAGCGGGGCGGCAGCTTGAGCTGACCGGCCCGTCCCCCAACATACCTGGACGCCTGTGGTGAGGGGCTATGACGGGGCTTCTTCTGCAAGCTCCGTCCAGCCTTTCCTGCAGGTAGTTCTGCTCTTGGCTGTGAGGGTGCTCTGTAGTGAGGAACGACACGCCAGCAGCTGCTTGTAACAGCTTCCACTATCCCGGACCCACGCCTTTTGGAAGTGGGGAAGGGATATGTATAAAGTTTAGATAAAATAAAAATTAAAAATAAAAACAAAAACAAAATATTCAAAGTAAGTGTGGGAGCTCCACACAACACATGTTGCTGCTGTGAGCACAGAAAAAACACTGAGGTACTCTGGGAATATGGAGGGGAGGAGAGTTACTAAATTTAAATATTCAGTGCCTTTTGTTCTGCTAAAGCCGTCCATATCCCAAGAGTACTCCAGTGACCCCTAGTGGATGAAAAAGAAATCAGCACTATAAAAATAAATAAGCACCTTTGTACAAATTTAAACTACATTCATACAGTATAAAAAAAGAGACGATTACTCTGCGCTAAATGACACTGTATCAGACTAAAGTGTGCAGTCTGTCATGTAAAGTAATTGAATCAGTAAGACTCCAAATATATATAACCACTTTATATTCGATCTGTTAAAAGGTAACAAAATATAACAAGCAAGTAACATATAGTTTGTAACAATTATCTATTCTGTATTAAAAACAGCAGTTGATATAGCAGACAATGTATTTAAAACTAATTCGTTGGTTCTGTTTAGTAGGAATTAAGTTGGAAAACACTGGCGTCCCAGTGTCTATTTAAATGAAAAGTCCCGCAATAGATTATCACAGTCTCATAGTAAATAGCTTATGAAGATTGCAGTGTATAATTACCCATGTGCTGGTTCCTGAAACAAATGGTAGACGGGGTCCGTTTTATAGAATAATGCACATATACAGGTGCAGCTTGCTCATGTAGCTGCTCAATATAATATAGAACTACCGTTCCGTTAAAGCATAGCACCGCTCCAGAAAGAAAGGTAATCACTGATTATATAACCTGTAGGTAAACCTCAGAAGGCTCTCTCCACGTTGCGGGTGTTAGACCTCACGGCGGAGGCCAATAGCATTCACCCTGTGAGGGCAGATGGAGTCTTGGATATTTGATGTGCAACCGCAGAAAGCCGTGAGCGGTGGTGACAGCGGGTGAACGCCGGCTGGAGCGCCCGGCGTGTAGCGTGCAAAGGTGTATTGAGGCTGTAGGAAGCCGTAAGCAGGCTCGATTGGCGGGTTGAAACCAAACAGATAACCAAACGTGGAAGGTGGGCGTCAACGCGTTTCGTCTCCGAAACCGGAGACTTCCTCAAGACGAATGCCTCCCCTCTCTCCAATCCCGAATTTATACTTTTTCTAATGATTTCACTCACAACAGCTGTGTCCATTTAATAGATACTACTATTCAAGTTGTATATATATATAAATAATAAAAAGGTTCCATATATAAACAAAGCTAATTATAAAAACCGAGTTTTTATTCATTAAGCACTTACTGAGTCAATACACCAGAGTTGTTCCACACTAAAGATATTACTTAATTAGATTTAATTAGACCTATTCTATCACATAATCAAGCACAGTGCTTAAATCTACACTCCTGAATTGTATAATTACTTTATTGCTAAACGTGTACTGCTTCATTAAAGGTAAAGACCTTTAAAGTACTATATTATTTCATATATAACACCAATTAATAATACAATAATAATTTCGTTCTAATCCTTTCTATTTGTTTATAGAGGATTTCTTTCTTCGTAGATTATAAAGATAACAGCTGTAATAACTTTCATAGATAGATAAATGAATATAAATCAAAAATAAACAAAAGAAAAAGGAAATATGTAAATATAAAAATAAAGGTTATAAGTCTTCAACTTCCTGTCAGAATTAAAAACTATATTACAAACAGCTAAGAACGATGATGTGATCTCAGAAGATGAGTTTTATTTTTTGTTACCCTCACATCCCATCACTCCAATTTTTTATCACTTACCTAAAATTCATAAAGATTTGTCACATCCACCTGGGAGACCTATTATTTCGGGAGTAGATTCACTTTCTTCTAATTTATCTCATTTTGTAGACTTCCATTTACAGGGTCACGTCGTTACTTTAAAATCACATATCAAGGACACCCATCATATATTACAACAAACTGTTGGTAAAGGTTGGACTGAAGGCTGGGTTTTTTTTAACCCTGGATGTCCAATCCCTTTATACCAACATACCACATCGAAAAGGTATTGGCTCTGTCAAATATTATTTAGACAGAGATCTCAATATGAAACCAGGGCGACGTGACTTTGTACTGGAGGCTATTCTTTTTATTTTGACTCACAATTATTTTCTGTTTGATGAACGTTATTATTTGCAGCATCTTGGAACGGCCATGGGGACCTAGCTTTGCTAACCTCTATATGGGCCACTTTGAAGAAGAAAACATCTGGAGCGGCCCATATAGAGAGAACCTGGTCCTCTATGGCCGTTACATAGACGACTTATTTATTATTTGGAATGGGGGTGTCCAATTAGCACTAGATTTTGTTACATTTTTAAATGATAACACTTATAATTTGAAGTTCACTCACAATTTTGATTTACAAACAACTCACTTTCTAGATATCACGTTCTCAATCTGTAAGGACAAGATTATATCAACTAATTTTATTAACCCGGTTGGGGCTGGGAATTATCTTCATTATTCAAGTGGTCATTATAAACCATGGATAAAAAACATTCCAAAGAATCAAATTACTAGAGTTAGACGAAACTGCTCAGAAGATTCAACATTCCAGCTACAAGTTGAGATCCTCTTACAACAGTTTTGTGAGAGGGGATATCCTCCACATATATTAGAGGACTCTAAATGGTTCGCAAACTCACTTATGAGAAATAATCTAGATATATCAGATAACAACAAAGACCTCTCCCTTGCAATACAAAAGCTTCAAACTAAGACAAGAATTACACCTACAGTAGATTCCATGAAATTTATTTCCAAATTTAATAACAAATTAAACGATATAAAAAAGATTGTCTTAGCGAATTATGAAATAATTAAACAAGATTCAATCCTGAATAAGTGTTTAGCAGAGAAACCAATGATTATTTTCAAAAGAAATACTAATCTTAAAGAGATGCTGGCTCCTAGATATTTAAAACCAGTAAATATAGATGAAAATTCCACGTGGTTACCAAAGAGACGATCTGGTAGGTTTAGATGTAACAAACAAGTCTGCTTGACATGCAAATTTATGATGAACAAAACTTTATGTGTTACGTCTAAAACTAATGGTAACACTTTTCCGATCAAACAATTTATTAATTGTGATTCAGAATACTGTGTCTATCTGTTACAGTGCCCTTGTTCCCTTCAATATGTAGGGAGAACTACAAGATCGTTAAAATCTAGATTTCGGGAACATAGATTGAAAATCATTAAGAAACTTCAAACTCATAGTGAATCCCGTAATTTCTGTAGAGCACATAATGGTGACCCATCTTCTCTCTGTATTGTGGGACTGGAGCAATTTTCCTGCACAAAAAGAGGAGGAGATAGGTTCCGGATATTATGTTTAGGGGAATCCTCATGGATTTTCAAGTTAGATACCTTATACTCCAATGGCCTCAATGAAGCTTTGGACTATTCCAGTTTAGACTGAATGAAACAGTTAATTTTGTCTATCTGAACCCTCTTTTTTTGCATATCAAGTATGCTTCATTTGGTTTTTTAGTTTTAGGTTTAAATTTTTATAAAAATATGTCTTTACAATGGACATACATATAAGCTAGTGGATTTATTAGTAATCAATTAGACCGCTGATTAACAACATATGGTCTATCACAATATTTGAGACATGATCCTAAATTAGTTAAAAGTCTTATTCCATTAATTATTTATTACCTAGTAAAAGCTGGCTGTCAGTATTATAGGAATAAAGTAATACATAAACAATGCATTAAAATTCATAAATTTGGAGATTATTTATATTATTTATGTACAGTCATTTTTATATTTATTTGCATATTTATTTTATTTATTATATTTCTTTGCCCATATATAAAGATCTCTCTTGTGGTTGTAATATCTGTGCTATGTGAATGGGTAGTTATAATAGGTTGAAGACTTATAACCTTTATTTTTATATTTACATATTTCGTTTTTTCTTTTGTTTATTTTTGATTTATATTAATTTATCTATCTATGAAAGTTATTACAGCTGTTAGCTTTATAATCTACGAAGAAAGAAATCCTCTATAAACAAATAGAAAGGATTAGAACAAAATTATTATTGTATTATTAATTGGTGTTATATATGAAATAATATAGTACTTTAAAGGTCTTTACCTTTAATGAAGCAGTACACGTTTAGCAATAAAGTAATTATACAATTCAGGAGTGTAGATTTAAGCACTGTGCTTGATTATGTGATAGAATAGGTCTAATTAAATCTAATTAAGTAATATCTTTAGTGTGGAACAACTCTGGTGTATTGACTCAGTAAGTGCTTAATGAATAAAAACTCGGTTTTTATAATTAGCTTTGTTTATATATGGAACCTTTTTATTATTTATATATATATACAACTTGAATAGTAGTATCTATTAAATGGATACAGCTGTTGTGAGTGAAATCATTAGAAAAAGTATAAATTCGGGATTGGAGAGAGGGGAGGCATTCGTCTTGAGGAAGTCTCCGGTTTCGGAGACGAAATGCGTTGACGCCCACCTTCCACGTTTGGTTATCTGTTTGGTTTCAACCCGCCAATCGAGCCTGCTTACGGCTTCCTACAGCCTCAATACACCTTTGCACGCTACACGCCGGGCGCTCCAGCCGGCGTTCACCCGCTGTCACCACCGCTCACGGCTTTCTGCAGTTGCACATCAAATATCCAAGACTCTATCTGCCCTCACAGGGTGAATGCTATTGGCCTCCGCCGTGAGGTCTAACACCCGCAACGTGGAGAGAGCCTTCTGAGGTTTACATACAGGTTATATAATCAGTGATTACCTTTCTTTCTGGAGCGGTGTTATGCTTTAACGGAACGGTAGTTCTATATTATATTGAGCAGCTACATGAGCAAGCTCCACCTGTATATGTGCATTATTCTATAAAACGGACCCTGTCTACCATTTGTTTCAGGAACCAGCACATGGGTAATTATACACTGCAATCTTCATAAGCTATTTACAATGAGACTGTGATAATCTATCGCGGGACTTTTCATTTAAATAGACACTGGGACGCCAGTGTTTTCCAACTTAATTCCTACCAAACAGAACCAACGAATTAGTTTTAAATACATTGTCTGCTATATCAACTGCTGTTTTTAATACAGAATAGATAATTGTTGCAAACTATATGTTACTTGCTTGTTATATTTTGTTACCTTTTAACAGATCGAATATAAAGTGGTTATACAGGTTGAGTATCCCATATCCAAATATTCCGAAATACGGAATATTCCGAAATACGGACTTTTTTGAGTGAGATAGTGAAACCTTTGTTTTTTGATGGCTCAATGCACACAAACTTTGTTTAATACACAAAGTTATGAAATATATTGTATTAAATTACCTTCAGGCTGTGTGTATAAGGTGTATATGAAACATAAATTAATTGTGTGAATGTACACACATTTTGTTTAATGCACAAAGTTATAAAAAATATTGGCTAAAATTACCTTCAGGCTGTGTGTATATGGTGTATATGAAACAAAACCATTCTGTGCTTAGATTTAGGTCCCATCACCATGATATCTCCTTATGGTATGCAATTATTCCAAAATACGGAAAAATCCGATATCCAAAATACCTCTGGTCCCAAGCATTTTGGATAAGGGATACTCAACCTGTATATATTTGGAGTCTTACTGATTCAATTAATTTACATGACAGACTGCACACTTTAGTCTGATACAGTGTCATTTAGCGCAGAGTAATCTTCTCTTTTTTTAACAGTCCTTAATTGCTGGCAACCTAGCAAGTTGCCTTTACTCAGCTGCTATACATCACTAGTTTAACTGAGGTATATTATTAGCGCCGGATAAGAACTAGTCTGTGACATCTGTCCAGATTTGTTCTTTTATTATCTATTCACACAGTATAAGTGAAAGCAATATTTGATCATTTGTTTTTCTGTACTATAAAAGTAGTTTTTATTTTATATCAATATATAATGATGAATCTTTTAATTTTACAAATTTGTAGTTATTTTTTGTTCATTTCATCAGTATCCTGTTATAGCATAAATGTGTGCTTTACTTTTTCTACAGTATTTCTTAAAGCAAATTGCCAACTGTTACAGACGTGCAAAACTCACGTTTCAGCCTTAAAATCAGAATAGACAACTGGCTTATGATTGCAATCTACTTGTGTGTGTGGCCAATTGTCTGCTTTCCATTTGGTCAGCCACCTCTATTCTAGAATGCCATCAGTTTGTGGCCAACATGGAAACAGATTCAGTCCTTCAGCTAAACAGCCGCAACCCAATCTTATTATTGTCCCCTTTATAGGGTCAAACTACTACAGACTCACCGAATTTTTTTCAAGAAGGAGAATTCTGTGTCAAATTGCTGCAGGGACAAGATTTCAATGCCGTTAACCTGGTTCTGTAACTCAGCTTCTAATATTTTTTTGTCAGCAGATGTGAGAAGGCGAGAAAATGTTGTAATCTAAACAGAACAGAGGTATTATTTATTTTATTAATAGGCTAAAGGTAAAAAAAAATCATATTTTTTAAAAACAAATAATTTTGAAAGTCAGGATCAATGTTACCTATGCACTTACCGTAAGACCATAAATCATAATAATAATAATAATTACTAAATATACCTGCAATTCTTTCCATACTTTTTTTCTTTTGAAATATCTGCCTTTCATTCTACAGTGCAGCTTATGCAAGCTAATGCTGTTATCAGCCTCTCTACAAAGTAGGGTTGGCTGAATAAAACCACCTTGGTTTAAAAGGGTTGGTATCTATATACCTGCGCCTGTCATCCTGGTGGTCAGAATCCCAAGATGCCAGGCGCCGGAATACGGGCAGCGGGGCGAGCGCATAAGAGCTTACTGCGGTCACAGTGGTGCGCCACGCTATTTATTTTCCCTCCAGGCGTGTCGTAGACACCCCAAGAGGGGGAATAGGTGTCGGTCGGGATCACAGCGCCGGTATGCTGAGCGCCGGGATCCTGACAGACGGGATATCGAATGCCTCCCAGCTTAAACCATGGATTAAAGTGTTTAAACCATGGTTTAAACAAAATGTTGTTGTTTTTTGTTTTTTAAACACCCTGGTTCTTAAAAAAGCTTATTATACTAATAACTAGGTGATTCATCGCGCCCTACGGGCGCTCTTCACACCGTCGTAAGGGGCTACGCCCCCTTAAACCTTGCACACCCTTGTGGCGTGCAATATTTTTATTATATGGGAGTATTACCTCCAAACATAATTGTGTGAGTGGTTAAATATTGCACGGACAAAGGGCGTGCAATGGTTAAGGGGTCGAAGCCCCTTGCAATGGGATGAACAGCGCACGCAGAGCCTGATGTATCACCTAGTACAGGGGTGTCAAACTCAAATTCATCGGGGGCCGCATCAGCAGTTTGGTCCCCATCAAAGGGCCGGTTGTATCTGTAGGTCTATCCAAAATTTACCGCTCCACCTGCCTTATATGTGCCCAGCCATCTGCCCCCTTTTAAAGTGCCCAGCCATGTGCCCCCTTTTATAGTGCCCAGCCATGTGCCCCCTTTTATAGTGCACAGGTCCCCATTTTACACATTGTGGCAGGCACAGGTCCCCATTTTACACATTGTGGCAGGCACAGGTCCCCATTTTACACATTGTGGCAGGCACAGGTCCCCATTTTACACATTGTGGCAGGCACAGGTCCCCATTTTACACGTAGCGGCAGGTACAGGTCCCCATTTTACACATTGTGGCAGGCACAGGTCCCCATTTTACACATTGTGGCAGGCACAGGTCCCCATTTTACACATAGCGGCAGGCACAGGTCCCCATTTTACACATTGTGGCAGGCACAGGTCCCCATTTTACACATTGTGGCAGGCACAGGTCCCCATTTTACACATAGCGGCAGGTACAGGTCCCCATTTTACACATTGTGGCAGGCACAGGTCCCCATTTTACACATTGTGGCAGGCACAGGTCCCCATTTTACACATAGCGGCAGGTACAGGTCCCCATTTTACACATTGCGGCAGGTGGTGGAAGGAGGGAGAGAGAGAGAAAGAGAGGAAGGGAGAGGGGCTGACTTACATTTGAAGCGGTTCTCGCCGCTCTTCAGCCGCCTCTCCCTCCTCGTCTGCGCGGCTCCCTTCTCCCTCCTCCGACGGGGTTTCGTTGAATGATGCGTTTGCGCCGTGACGTCACGACGCAATCGCGTCATTCCGCGAAACCCCGCCCCCCCCGAGCTGGGCACTCGGGAGAAGGGGGTTTCATGGCGGCGGCACCGCGGGCCATCAGACGAGGTCTGGCGGGCCGGATTTGGCCCGCGGGCCTTGTCTTTGACACCCCTGACCTAGTAGGTGCTTTGGTTGGGGGAGTGGTGGGTGCGGGGAAGACGCAGATGGGATCTGGGGGTGCCGCGGGAGGGGCAGTTGTGGTGGTGCCGCAGGTGGGGGAGGGGCTGGTGCGGTAATGCCGCAAGTGGGAGTCCAGAGCCACCGAGGGTGGGAGGAGGAGCAGTTGCGGGGTGCCCCGGATGGGGGAGGGGCGAATGCGGTGGTGTGGCGGGAGGGGCGTGTGCGGAGTTGCTGCGGGTGAGGGAGGGAGTCCGGAGCTACCGCGCGTGCTGGAGGGGGTGTGTGGGGGTGGCGTGGATGGGGCACAGAGGTACTGCGAGTGAGGGAGGGGCGGGTAATGCTTCTCCTGGAAGCAGCTAAGCTTCTGTCCTCCCTTTGGCAGTGGCTCTCCAGGAGACTCGCACAGCAGCCAGTTACTATTGTTAGCGCCGTTGTCCCAACGCGCTGCATTACAGGGAAGAAGATGCACTCAATAAACTACAGCTCCCAGCAGCCCTAAAGGGCTGCTGGGAGCTGTAGTTTATTTAGTGCGTCTACTTCCCTGTAATGCAGAGCATTGAGACACTGGTGCTAACAATAGTCACTGTCTGGCAGAACTGAGTGACTGGCTGAATCAATGTAAAAGGTGAGAGTGCTGTGCAGTGTCAGTGTCCGCTCAGCAAAGGGATGCAATGCAGGGAGGCACCAGGAAGGACAGGCGTTCTCCCTGCTCTGCATCCATGTGCTGAGCTGCTGCTGCTATCCCTGCTGCTGCTGCCAGCTGCTGTCACACATGCAGCGGCGCCAGCAGCACACAACCTCTTCTCCCCCTCGGCGCCGGCAGCACAAAGCCTCCTCTGTCCCCCCGCTCCCCTGTGTGACATTCAGTGGCCGGGCGGGAGCCAAAGTGGGTGGAGCTAGATGGGAATAAGGGGCGGCGCTAGACGGGACCATGTTGCAGCAGGAGGATGTATTACGTGTGTAAGCGGCTCTGGTACAGGGGGCGTTACGCGTGTAAGCGGCATTGCTACAGGGGGCGTTACGCGTGTAAGCGGCACTGGTACAGGGGGCGTTACGCGTGTAAGCGGCACTGGTACAGGGGGCGTTACGCGTGTAAGCGGCACTGGTACAGGGGGCGTTACGCGTGTAAGCGGCACGGGTACAGGGGGCGTTACGCGTGTAAGCGGCACGGGTACAGGGGGCGTTACGCGTGTAAGCGGCACGGGTACAGGGGGCGTTACGCGTGTAAGCGGCACGGGTACAGGGGGCGTTACGCGTGTAAGCGGCACGGGTACAGGGGGCGTTACGCGTGTAAGCGGCACGGGTACAGGGGGCGTTACGCGTGTAAGCGGCACGGGTACAGGGGGCGTTACGCGTGTAAGCGGCACGGGTACAGGGGGCGTTACGCGTGTAAGCGGCACGGGTACAGGGGGCGTTACGCGTGTAAGCGGCACGGGTACAGGGGGCGTTACGCGTGTAAGCGGCACGGGTACAGGGGGCGTTACGCGTGTAAGCGGCACGGGTACAGGGGGCGTTACGCGTGTAAGCGGCACGGGTACAGGGGGCGTTACGCGTGTAAGCGGCACGGGTACAGGGGGCGTTACGCGTGTAAGCGGCACGGGTACAGGGGGCGTTACGCGTGTAAGCGGCACGGGTACAGGGGGCGTTACGCGTGTAAGCGGCACGGGTACAGGGGGCGTTACGCGTGTAAGCGGCACGGGTACAGGGGGCGTTACGCGTGTAAGCGGCACGGGTACAGGGGGCGTTACGCGTGTAAGCGGCACTGGTACAGGGGGCGTTACGCGTGTAAGCGGCACTGGTACAGGGGGCGTTACGCGTGTAAGCGGCACTGGTACAGGGGGCGTTACGCGTGTAAGCGGCACTGGTACAGGGGGCGTTACGCGTGTAAGCGGCACTGGTACAGGGGGCGTTACGCGTGTAAGCGGCACTGGTACAGGGGGCGTTACGCGTGTAAGCGGCACTGGTACAGGGGGCGTTACGCGTGTAAGCGGCACTGGTACAGGGGGCGTTACGCGTGTAAGCGGCACTGGTACAGGGGGCGTTACGCGTGTAAGCGGCACTGGTACAGGGGGCGTTACGCGTGTAAGCGGCACTGGTACAGGGGGCGTTACGCGTGTAAGCGGCACTGGTACAGGGGGCGTTACGCGTGTAAGCGGCACTGGTACAGGGGGCGTTACGCGTGTAAGCGGCACTGGTACAGGGGGCGTTACGCGTGTAAGCGGCACTGGTACAGGGGGCGTTACGCCTGTAAGCGGCACTGGTACAGGGGGCGTTACGCCTGTAAGCGGCACTGGTACAGGGGGCGTTACGCCTGTAAGCGGCACTGGTACAGGGGGCGTTACGCCTGTAAGCGGCACTGGTACAGGGGGCGTTACGCGTGTAAGCGGCACTGGTACAGGGGGCGTTACGCGTGTAAGCGGCACTGGCACAGGGGGCGTTACGCGTGTAAGCGGCACTGGCACATGGGGCGTTACGTGTGTAAGCGGCACTGGTACAGGGGGCGTTACGCTTGTAAGCGGGACTGGTACAGGGGGCGTTACGCGTGTAGACGGCACTGGTACAGGGGGCGTTACGCGTGTAAGCGGCACTGGTACAGGGGGCGTTACGCGTGTAAGCGGCACTGGTACAGGGGGCGTTACGCGTGTAAGCGGCACTGGTACAGGGGGCGTTACGCGTGTAAGCGGCACTGGTACAGGGGGCGTTACGCGTGTAAGCGGCACTGGTACAGGGGGCGTTACGCGTGTAAGCGGCACTGGTACAGGGGGCGTTACGCGTGTAAGCGGCACTGGTACAGGGGGCGTTACGCGTGTAAGCGGCACTGGTACAGGGGGCGTTACGTGTCTAAGCGGCACTGGTACAGGGGGCGTTACGTGTCTAAGCGGCACTGGTACAGGGGGCGTTACGTGTGTAAGCATCACTGGTACAGGGGACGTTACGTGTCTAAGCGGCACAGATACAGGGGCATTACGTGTCTAAGCGTCACTGGTACAGAGGGCGTTACGTGTGTAAGCGTCACTGCTACAGGGGGTGTTACGTTTGTAAGCGTCACTGGTACAGGGGGCATTATGTGTGTAAGCGTCACTGGTACAGGCGGCGTTACGTGTGTAAGCGTCACTGCTATAGGGGGTGTTACCTGTGTATGGTCCCTGGTACAGGGGGGCGTCACATGTGTAAGCGTCACTGGTACAGGGGGCATTACATGTGTAAGTGTCTCTACTACAGGGGGTATTATGTGCGCTGTGCCTTTGTAAAGTTTGCGAGGGTGCAAATTTATAGTTTGCAGGGGGGTGCTGAACACCCTAGCACCGGCCCAGACTGCACACCCACTGCACTGCACAGCACTGTCACCTTTTACATTGATTCAGCGTCCAGACATTACCCTCCACGATATCACCCACTCTATACGGTACATTAGCCATCTTGGGGCTTCCAGGCTGGCAGCCCAGGTGCTGTGTTGCGGAATCAGGGCCTCTGGGGATCTGGGCGCGGCTGTGGCAGGGAGGCACTTCTGTGACATCACACGCAGAGGAGGCTCCAGGGCTCAGAGAGTATGCGGCGCAGGGAGGGCTATGAAAACCTTCCGCTGCGCCGCTTTCATACACATCTATGCCAGTGGCTGCAGCAGCTTTTGTTACACCTACGTCGCGGCTAGGGAGTGGGGATTGTTGATGCTGGAGGGGGCAGGCGGTCTGGCCGCAGGACATAGGACGCTGCAGTAAAAGGTTTTTTTTCCCCCCTATCTGCAGCGCAGAGACTTGCTGCAGATGCAGTGGCATACCCTCCAGCTGTACCTTTTTGGCAGGTACAGTCACTTTTTTTTATGGTCTGTACCGATTTTTGACTCTCCAAGCTTCCATTGAAAGTATAGGAAAAGGGGCGTGGCCACGTGGCTATACCCGTGGCCACGCCCCCTTTTCAAATTTGTATATATTTTTATGTGTACATTGTTGGAGGCTATGTTGCTGCAGATGCAGTGGGCCTATTTTGGGGTGTGGGGCTGGAGCTGCAGCTCCGCAGTACCATTGCTAATCCTGCTCTGTGAAAACACAGCAGGCAAAGGGCAGAGCCTCCCATTGGATGTAACCTGTGTGGGAGGGCATTTCTCGTCCAATCAGCTGTGGACTGGGTGTGATAGACCTGCCACTAACCCAGTGAGAGATGCGTTATACACACAGGCACAAAGTCACAGATCTGGGCTATTATATAGGAGATATTCAAAATGGTTAACGCCAGTGGCATGCCCAGTGCTAATACTTAACCTTTTGTGTGTGCTATTGCAATCTCCATTTTGTATTACTATTCAGATTTATTTATTTATAAGTAGGACTAATTCTTAACATTAACTTGTTATTCTTATTTTCAATTTCATCTATATCGGAGTGTACTTTGTATGTTTTAATATATTTAATCTATCTACATACTTTATATTCAGATGTATAGTCAAACACCAATCTGGTGTTGGGGCATATTCAGATTTAATAAAAATGATGAGCAGTAAAAAATTGGCCTTATTGAAAGATGTAAAATAAATCATATCAAAGCCTAATAACAGTGTATTGTTAATGTTAGAAAGCATGAAAACACACAGCAGTGGTTTCATAGTGTTAATATAAGCAGGATTTAAAAAAAATGCTTTCATTAAAACATCCGTGAAAAAAAAAAAAAGGGTTTAACAAAATAAATAAATGGTTTAAACAAGTTTTTTCCCCCCCAACCCTGCTACAAACAGACGCTAACTGCATTGTCCTTCAACAGGATTACAATTGGAGTGCTGCAACAACCTACTAGGTGGTTCTGCAGCAGGGAAGCGGCTGACACCTCGCAAGGCCGGTGACCCCCCCTCCCTAACTCCCACGGTGCAGGTATGCGGTTACCCAAACAGCATATCGAAAATAACAAAGATTTTAAAGAAACTGAAGAAAACGCTCTGGAGCTTAAGCGTGTGCATCCTCTCGTGAGGGCACTTTTTTCTAAACTGCCTGTGGGAGGGGGCATAGAGGGGAGGAGCCAGCACACCCAGTGAAGAAATTTAAAGTGCACCGGCTCCTATGGACCCCGTTTATACCTATCGTACTAGATTACCCCAATATCCCTTATGGATTCTAGAGAAATAATAATTTATTTAATTGAAAAAATAATACCTCAGTGAAAACAGTGTGATTATCGTATCCAGATGTCAAATGGCCGCAGAGGAAATCCAGTAAGGAACCATGATTCTGTTTCTTGAAGTACTCATCAATCATTTCTTTCCTTCGGAGGCGGATAACAGAATCAGGAGTGGCACAGTCAAGCAAAACATATTTTGCTTTATTCTTCAGCAGTGTTATATTTTCAGCATCAAGTTGTGTTTGCTTCATGTTGTCAGTTACTTGAAGAACAATCGAGGCACAGGTGTCTGAGTGGTAGCCAATGAAAACATCTGAAGGGCTGTATTTCTGTATATTTTCACCAGTGAATTTGCTGATGTTAGTCTGGGTAAAATCTTCTATCCAAGTCTCCAGTTCTTGAACAATAACTTTGTGTTCTTTCTTCAGGAATGTGTTTATATCCAGGTAATGTTTCTCTAGCCTGTTGATCAGTGGAATTGGAAAATCTTTGTACACAACTTCCTTTTCCTCAATGACTATCAATCTGAACTTTGGATGGACTCTACACTTCACACGATGTGTGCCGAGACCCAAATCAACATATTTTTGACCAGCTAGATACACATAGTATTGGTTTAGTGCATCATAAAGGCTTTCATACAGGTTCTGGAGATTTAAGAGGATGATCATCTGTCCGGTTTCCATGCAGTTCTTAATGCGGTTGATATTTCGACAAATCTGTGTATATTCTTGATCCTTCGGGAAGCTTGACCCAAAGATGATTTCAGGTTGCTGGTTCTCCTTAATGAAGGCTTGCTGGAGTATCTGTAAAGCAGCATAGTTTTTGGTCAGTATTAGCAGGTAACGACATTCGCAGTCTTCACTGTCACTTTTAATATTCTCCATCACCAAATCTATTGTATTAATCTCAGAGATATATTTCTTTTCTTCTCCCATAAAAATTTCCAAGGCTTTAATTTCATCTTTCCCACTGAAATTCCGGAGGACAGACCAAGCTATTTCACGTGCCGCCAACTTCTCCTGAGACTGCTTGGTGAAAGCAAATACCATCTTTATCAGACTGTAGAAGTCACGTAGACCAAAGAATTCCTTTTTCTGTCTCCTTTGAGACACACAAACCTGGTGATAGGAATTTGCAAAGCTAAAGAAGATGTCAGAGATTTTACTAAGGACCAGTTTATCAGATGAGCAGATGCCCTTTGCACTTTCAATAAGTTCAGATCTACTGGGATCTCCTCGAGATACAAAAATACCTCTGTTCATTTTGGCAGGATCCAGAGCCCAGTTAGAGATGCCGATGAATCCAACCTTTTTATGTGGCGAAACATCATCTTCAATGCAACCATCCTCCAGCAAAGGATGAAGAGCCTTTAAAGGCATTTTAGGAGAGTCTTCTGCGAGGCCTATTTCATCAAGTACAACCACAGACACATATTCATTTAAATTCTTCCCTTCTTGAAAGCGGGCACAGTGCTTAAATGTACCTATAATACCTTCTGGAGTTGAATGAGGACTACACTGAAAAGATACCAGATGTATCTGTTTAAGGTCTTTGTACAGTTGTGTATGCGCGGCTTGCCCTTGCATGGCATCAGCGACAATAGTCTTTGCAAGGGATTTTGAGCTTCCAGGTTTCCCAACAAGAAATAATGGAATTTTAAGCTCAGCACAGATAACCATCATAAAAAGATTTTCCTTCAAAGCCAAATTTTTTGCAATGGTATCTCTTAAGTTTACACCTTTTAAGAATAGATCCTGAATGTTATTGATTTCATTTGAAATAAACTTTTGGTCTTTGTATGGGTTAGGAAAAAGTTTACATATAGCCTTTCTGTAGTGTTCTTTGTTTTCTAAAGACGCGTGGTAACATACACCGACAGCTAGCACCAGAGACCAGGCCACTTTATCATTTGCACAAGGATTTCCTCGTCCCTGATGTTGCAAAAGCTTCAGATGATGCTTATAAAACCACTGGAAGACATCGATACAACGCTCTACATCCCTCAAGCTCACAAAACTGCATTCATCATTTTTTCTCCTCATGTAAGACTGGGAAGCAGAGAGAACATGAGTTAGTAACTGGATGTCATTGTCCGATAGCTGTATTTGTTTTGCTAAGCGTAGGACAATTTGTTGAATGTATTTCTTTTCGGTTTCATTATTCAGCTGCCCAAAGTCCCATACGAGAGGCATCATGCTTGGAGGCAAAGCATGAACGCGGTAAACAAGCTGTCTCAATGGGATGGAGCCAAGCCGCTCTTTAGTTTCATCTGCCCTAACTCTGTAACCTAGGCCAGCAGATTCTAAGCGTTTGATCATTTTGTCTGTGTGTTTTCGATAAGGGTTGCAAGCTGCAATGATCTTTAGTCCAGAATTCTCTATCAAAGGCACTCCTTCTACTGTGTGATCACACAAAGCCTCTTTGATGCTGCTAATAGCATCAGTTGTGTTTGCCTCATCAAAAAACAGTACGGTATCAACTCCATTGGCTTTGTTCAAGCAAGCACTGTCTTGTGCTTCTAAAATTTTTTGGTAAATCATCTCAGCAGTGGTTCCACCGTGAACTTTTACAAGCTTCATATTTTCAGTTTCAACATCAAATCCCTTAAGCAAAAGGCATAGGAACTTAATGAGTCTGGTTTTTCCACAGCCAGTTTCTCCCATAATGACAACAGGGATTCCACATCTGAATCTCATCTTAATGGCCAGAATTTTAAGAATGTTGTCCATAGTAAGCTCATATGTTTCATCAGGATCAAATGGCCACTCAATTCCAAGCACCAGACATAATCTGTTTATTTTCTCATCTCTAGGCAAACTGTTAAAGTCAATATTGAATGGCACTCGTTGCTGCTTTAAACCTTCATAAAGTTGCATGGACATGATATTTTCCCGAATTATTCTGTTATCTCTAGGATTAATGGCATCCACACCTCCAACATTATTTGGCTGTAGGTGGAATCCAATGAATGTCATTGAAATGTGGTCATCATTAAAGAAGATGTAGGGATGTGGTTCAGATTCCCACTTTTTCCGCATTAAGAAAGGAGCCAGGTCTTGTTCCTGAATCCCATCAAGGTTAATGATTTGCCTTCCTGGACTCTGATCTGCAATATGCAAAGAAGGGGTAGCAAAGTCTTTGGCCATCAATATCATAAAGTTGACCACAAATTGTTTAAATCCTTGCAGCGTGTCTCCAACAAACTCAAAATTGCAGAAGGCTGAAGTTTCACAATCTTTTAGCTGGAGATTTAAAAACCATGCAAAATTTCTGATCTCAGACCATGATGGATCGACTACTCCACAGTATATAAGGAATATTTGCAGACAACTCATGGGATCTCCTTCTACATAATTTTCTACGTAAACAAATGTATCAAGATTTTGTCTCTGGTCAAAACGAAGAAGATATTGGTAAGGCCTCTGGAAACATTCACTGCGGAATTCCTCATCATCCATTCCTGGATCCCCACAACCTCCTTTTATGTCGTATTCTGTGTTTTTTGTCAGTGTCTCTTTTGGTGAACAACAGAATATTTTAGGAAAGAAGTCGATCAAGTGGTTTTGAACCACTTGAGGAGCCTGCACATAAAAAA
This sequence comes from Pseudophryne corroboree, assembly GCF_028390025.1. Classification (NCBI taxonomy): domain Eukaryota; kingdom Metazoa; phylum Chordata; class Amphibia; order Anura; family Myobatrachidae; genus Pseudophryne; species Pseudophryne corroboree. The sequence continues at coordinate 747,159,381 of NC_086449.1, forward strand.
TAAAAAAATAAAAAATAATAATACTGTTAAATAAAAATGTATAGTACTATTACAACTTAAAACGTCTAAATGTGATGCATAATTATGAATATGAACACTTGATATCAATAAACAGGCATTAATAGCTATGTGACTAAATGTGGAAATTAGCAAGACAAGACAAAAGCTAAATCAGGGCACACAAATAAGATTATGTTACACAGAGTTGACTTTACTAAATGCTGGCTATTCAAAAATACAGACTGGTGGCCATTTGGCCCACATAATTTAAAAAGGGCAAGAATATTAAATGCAAAACAGACATTTAAAACATGACCTGATACACAATTTAAGAAGTCATTACTGAGACACAAAATGGTTGAGTCAAGCTTTGATTTGGGCTCTAGGCCAATAGTAAGTTTAGGGCTACAAGGTCTTAATAAATTACTAGCCAGTATTCATAAAATATGAATTAGCCTTTCTTAGTACAACTATCTGTATACCTTGTGAGTTTGCTGGTTTCTAATAAATTGTCTTGATTAATTAGACACCAGTTACACTGCAACCTAACAAGGTATACAGATACAGATATGACCAGCCTCATGTTACATGCAAATCGCGGCTAACGCAATTCGTTTGCTGTGATTAGCGTCCATAAGATCGCATGGGTGCATGCGCTCCCGTGAATGGGTCTCACCCAGGTGCGAATAATCGCAATTGCGCCATTTTTATAGCGCAATGTTCACTAATTTATCACTGCATTCTCATCAAGAAGTGTTTAACATAAAACATGTCTGCCTCTAAAAATGTAATGCAATCCTCACTTTGTGCACATTTGAATGCATAGTGACAATATTGACTAAAATGAAAAAGTGCAAAAATAGGATTTTGGTACTTACCAGGTAAATCCTTTTCTTTGAATCCATAGGGGGCACTGGAGTACTCTTGGGATATGGACGGTTTCCGTAGGAACAAGGCACTGAATATTAAAATTTAGAACTCTCCTCCCCTCCATATCCCAGAGTACCTCAGTGTTTTTTACTGAGCCGAACAAGAGCTATAGAGAGGTTGACAATGGAGAATTACATATAACATAACGGACAACAATAAAGTTGACACATAACGTGACTGACAACTAAACAGTTGGCACAATACCCGATAGAACTTGAAACTTGAACCAGTCGGTGAGAATGTGTTACCATACGATTCCCTGAACTTACCGCAAACTAGGTAAAACTGCTCTGGGTGGGCGTCCAGTGCCCCCTATGGATTCAAAGAAAAGGATTTACCTGGTAAGTACCAAAATCCTATTTTCTTTTTCATCCACTAGGGGTCACTCGAGTACTCTTGTGACGTACCAAAGCTTCCCCCGTGGGTGGGAGAGCTGTTTGGCACCTGTAACACTTGGCGGGCAAAGCTAGATGCCGATGCCGCAAACGTATCAAACTTGTAAAAGCGCACAAACGTGTGCACTGATGACCAGGTAGCCGCACGGCAAAGCTGCGTCGTAGAAGCCCCATGACCAGCTGCCCATGAAGTTCCCACAGAACGTGTGGAATGAGCTGTTACTGATGTAGGCGGCTGTAACCTAGCATGAAGGTAAGCCTGACGTATGGTCAGTTTAATCCATCTGGATAAGGTCTGCTTAGAAGCTGGCCAACCCATCTTGGCAGCATCATACAGAACAAACAAAGTATCCGTCTTACGAACTGTAGACGTTCGGGACACATAAACGCGTAATGCGCGTACCACATCCAAGGTTCCAGAATTTCCTGTCAACACAGGAACTACTATTGGTTGATTGATGTGAAAGGATGACACTACCTTTGGTAGGAAAGCGGGATTCGTCCGAAGTTCCGCTCTGTCATCATGAAACACCAAATACGGTGGCTTGCATGACAAGGCACCCAAATCGGAAACACGCCTTGCCGAAGCCAAGGCTAGTAGGAAAATTGTTTTCCAAGTGAGAAACTTAATATCCACTTGGTGTAAGGGTTCAAAATATGAAGACTGTAAGAAATCTAAAACCAGATTCAAGTCCCATGGCGCTGTAGGTGGAATGAATGGAGGCTGTACTCTGAGGACACCTTGCAGAAAAGTGTGTACAGACGGCAATAGAGCCAATCGTCTTTGAAAGTAAATTGACAAAGCAGATACCTGCACCTTTAGTGTAGATAAACGCAGTCCTCCATCTAACCCCGTCTGTAGAAATAACAAAAGACGGGATAACTTGAAAGATGATGTCGGAAACTTCCGATCATCACACCAACCTATATAGGCACGCCAAATTCTGTAATAATGAGCTGCCGTAACTGGCTTCCTATCACGTAACATGGTTGGTATAACCGATTCTGAAAAGCCCTCTCTCCTTAAGAGGGCGGTCTCAACAGCCACCCCGTCAAACGCAGCCGCGCTAAATCGGGGTAAAGGAACGGACCCTGTTGTAACTGGTCCGGATGAAGTGGGAGCGGCCAAGGCTCGTCTGCGAGCAGTCCTCGGAAATCCAAGAACCAAGCTCTCCGAGGCCAATGAGGCGCCACTAGTATGACTGTGACGGACTCTCTTTTGATCCGTTTTAGCAACAGAGGGAGCAGCGGAAACGGTGGAAACAGGTACACAAGGCTGTACGGCCACGCAACGGTGAGAGCATCCACCGCCACTGCCTTTGGATCTCGCGTTCTGGACACATACTGGGGCGTTTGGTGATTGTGGCGAGATGCCATCAGGTCCACTTGAGGGTTACCCCACCTCTGGGCCAACATGTTAAACACTTCTGGATGTAATGCCCATTCTCCTGGATGAAAATCCCCACGGCTGAGATAATCCGCCTCCCAGTTGTCCACTCCCGGAATGAACACTGCCGACAACATCACTTGGTGACGGTCGGCCCAATTGAGGATTCGAGCTACTTCTCGCATTGCCATGTGTCTTCTCATTCCTCCTTGTTTGTTGATGTATGCGACTGCCGCATTGTCCGACTGCACCTGGACAGGCTGAAACCGAAGAATGTGCACTGCTTGTCGTAGCGCATTGTAAATTGCCCGGAGTTCCAGGACATTTATAGACAGCAATCTTTCGTGAGCCGTCCAGAGACCCTGGAGCTGACAATTTTGAACTACAGCTCCCCAACCTCTGAGACTCGCGTCCGTCGTTAGAATTATCCAATTCCAGCCGCCGAACAGTTTCCCTGCGGTTAAATTGTGTACTTTGAGCCACCAGAGTAGAGACACCCTTGCCCTTGGCGACAACCTCACCCTGTGGTGAATCTGCAGATGCAAGGCCGACCACTGTGCGAGCACATGCTGTTGAAATGGACGTGAGTGAAATCTTCCGAACTGAAGCGCTTCGAAAGCCGCCACCATTGTTCCGAATAGGCAAATACACAAATGTACCGAGACTGTGCGTGGCTTGAGCACTAATTATACCAGATGGCGAATAATCTGTACTTTCTGTTGTGGTAGGTAAATACTTTGATTTACCGTATGGAGAATCATACCTAGGAATTGCAGTCGTTGAGACGGAATCAGATGTGATTTCTTGAAGTTGACAATCCAACCGTGGTGAACCAGTACATTGTACGTCAGCAACGCATGTTGGAGGAGCATCTGTTGAGACGGAGCTTTGATGAGCAGATCGTCCAAGTACCGAACTATTATCACTCCCAGGGATCTGAGATGAGCTATCATCACAGACATCACTTTGGTGAATACCCGAGGCGCTGACGAGAGGCCAAACGGTAGAGCCTGAAACTGGTAATGGTTCTGCCGGATTGCAAACCGCAAGAACCTCTGATGAGGTGGCCAAATCGGAATGTGTAAATACGCATCTTTGAGATCCAGCGCAATCATGAATTCCTGTGGCTCTAAACCTGCAATTACCGACCGCAGAGATTCCATCTTGAATCTGTAGTAAGTGACGTACTGATTGAGGCCCTTTAAGTTCAATATTGGCCTGACCGAGCCATCCGGCTTTGGTACCACAAACAGACTGGAATAATAACCCTGCCCCTGTTGATGTACAGGGACCGGAATCAAAACTGCTGACTCCAGCAGAGACTGAATGGCAAGTTGCAGAACCGCCCGTTTGTCGTCCGACACAGGCAGTCCTGTCTTGAAAAACCGCAGTGGCGGGAGACAGTCGAACTCTATTTTGTAACCTTTGAGCACTAAATTGCGGATCCACCCATCTGTGGACGTCTGGAACCACGCCAAATGGAACGTCTGAAGGCGTGCTCCCACAACTGGAGATCCAAGATGGGCTGGGAGTCCGTCATGCCACTGGCTTGTCGGTGACCTTAGCGTCTTGACGACTGGCGTTGGTTTGTTGGAAACCACGCCCTCGACCTCGTCTACCGGCCGTGGCTGGTCCCCTACCACGGCCTCAAAAGGGCTGAGGCCGAAAGGATTTGAACGCCGGGCCAGAGTATTTCCGCCTAGGCGCCGTTGGAGGCAATGGTAAGAAAACAGACTTACCACCCGTGGCCTCAGCAATCCATTTGTCCAATTCAGGACCAAACAACTTCTCGCCACCGTAAGGTAACGCCTCTATACCTCTTTTGACCTCCGCCTCCGCTTGCCAAGAGCGCAGCCAGAGTGCTCGTCGTGCTGCAACTAGCGACGATGAAAGGCGAGAAGTGAGCTGACAGACGTCAGTAGAAGCTGTACATAGATAATCAGCAGCTTCCCAGATTTGATCAGCGAGAAGTATAAGGTGATCGTCATGTAGGGCAGACTTGAGTTCTGTTATCCATACCATGAGCGCCTTAGTTACCCAAATGCCAACCAACCCAGGTCTAAGCAACACTCCTGCTGCTATATACATGGATTTTAGCATAGCTTCAATTTTACGGTCTGAAGGGTCTTTATTGGTACTGGTATGGTTAATTTCTTTGTAAGTTTAGACACAGACGAATCCACCAATGGCGGATTCTCCCATGTAGCGGTCACAGACTCCGGAAACGGGTAACTAGACTTAAATCTGCGAGGTATAGAAAACCGTTTATCCGGATTCTTTCGTGTTTCCAGTAACATCTTATTAAGAGATTCCGAAACCGGAAAACACATCGGAGTCCTCTGTCGTTTAGCAAAGACGACTTCATCATTTGTCAGAGGCTCCTCAGATTCTGCAAACCTCAGAGACTGACGCACCGCTCTGATGAGATTATCAATGCCTGGGCTGTCAAAATCTTCACTATCGGACTGCTGGTCTACTTCGCCCTCCTCACCGTCATCTTGCGCAGTGAGGTCTGGCATAGAATCATCAGACTGTAACATAGCAGAAACTTGTAAATCATAAGACAAAGCAAATTTATCCCTACTACCCAAAATGGACTTAGACTGTTGGCAAGGCTGAGACCCCTCCGGTAGTCCTAGCGGTCTCACCCTAGACTCAGATCTTGCCGCTTCCCGCTCCTTTCGAGCGGCGGCCAATTCTGATTGCAATCCAGCCATTACATCTGCTAGCATAGTCCATGGAGGGTCCGGGGATGAAACCGGCTTAGACAGCGGAGCAGAGATTGTATTCGTAGCTGAATCCACAACACATACTGCGCATGTGGTAGAACCATCCGGTAACACACTGTCACAGACATGGCAGTGCTTTTTTGGTTTTGCCGGTGCCTTACTCATTATGCAGACAGACAATACAACATACAAAGACAGACAACCTGCACGACTCAGTAAATAGTACTAAGGTGTCTCTATATATATATATATATATATATATATATATATATATAGGTCACGAAGTTTAGGCGGCACTCAAAGGACTTTCTAGGTGCTGAAAGGAAACCGGCACTATAGCCTACATGTCATCAACGTTTCAGTTTTATTTCAAAAACTTTCGTCAGGATACAGAGCAATACAAACCACATACCTTATATAGATAATACACCCACAGTGTTAGGCTCATCGTCCCGGGGCCGCGGTGGATGACGTCACACAACGTGCGACGGGTGCTGCGTTTGCACCGGATCCCGGCAGCCGTTGCCTGGAGACCAATGAATAAATTAACTAATTAACCCATATAACCCATAAATGATGTACAGTGAGCATTATTCCATGACTGGATTAAATATTAATGATCTGGTGAGTTCACTACAGACTGATTAACCATGCAAGAAAATATTAATTTACAATTGAAGAACTGCTGAAAGCAGAGATTGAGAACATAACCCATTGACCCAATTTGGGAGAAACAAATGGGTAAAAAGGCACAATGATAATTGCTTCAAATGAAACACCAATATAACAATATGTATAGAAACCATATTATTAGCACAAATAAAACATACAGAATAAATCGTATTAGGACACCACTTGAATAAATGAAAAAAGACCTTAAGGCGTGTTAAGGTGCAGGCAGCGCCACGAGAATACACCAGTCCACAAACCTACTTTCAAGCTTCATTTTACTCCAAATCAGAGTAATATACCACAGCTAGTTAAGCACATAAAGCATTATAGAAAACAATTCCATGAAATATATTCATTAAGTCCGGCTGGAGCCACAGTATTCAGTTTGTGGATCCAGCGTGTTTCCAGACGTAAAAGTTGCTTATATCTATCTCCCCCTCTGATATTAGCCGGAACATGATCAATGATCTTGTACTTAAGTGTAGAGAGATTATGCTGGAAGATTTTAAAATGTCTTGCCACTGGTTGGTCCTGATTGCCACCATCCAATGCTTGTCTGATGGCCATCCTATGTGTGGCCATTCTTTTTTTAAACATGCAGCTGGTTTTGCCCACATAGAATAAACCACAAGGGCATCTGATGTAATAGACAACGAATCTACTGCTGCAGGTTACAATATGTTTAATGGGAATACGGACCCCAGAGTGTGGGTGACAGAAGTCTTTTCCAGATTCCATATAGCTGCAGGTTATGCAGCCAGTACATTTGTAGCAACCTGGCTTACGTGTTAAGAAATGGGACTGTCCAGTAGGGGTAATGCCAGTAATATCATTTCTGACTAGCAAGTCCTTCAAATTCTTGTTCCTGGTAAAGCTGGGAAGGATACGAGATTTTTTAGCAAAATTAAGGTCTGGGTCTAAGGCTACAATCGGCCAAAGTTCTTTAGCTTTGTTCGTGATGATATTACTGGATGGATGATACTCTTGCACAAACACCTGTTTATTGTGTAGTGTCTGCTTTGGTTCTGTGGGTATGAGAAGCTTGTTTCTAGGTATGGCTAGTGCTTTCTTTTTGGCTTGCTGTAAGTCTTCATAATTATACCCACGTTGTAAGAATTGTATGATCATAGTATCAATGTCCGTCACAGTTTTTTCACGGGAGTCTGAGACTCTACAGACTCGCAGGAACTGTGAATAGGGCAAACCTCTGATGCAAGCAGGTGGGTGTTGACTCTGCGCATGTAGGTAAGTATTTCTGTCAGTGGGTTTTTTGTAAAGACGTGTGTATGGTGCCCTGATCAAGAGAAATGTTAACATCTAAATAATGGACTACTGTCTCACTTATGTCCCATGTAAATTTAATGGTAGGATCTAATGTGTTCAGATTGGACAATTGCAACTCAAGCTGCTGCTTAGTACCAGTCCAAATCAGTAGCAAATCATCTATATAGCGAGTGATCCATAATAGATCACCCGATATAGAGCTGTTAGAAAAAATTAAATCTTGTTCAATTTTGAACATGTAGATGTTGGCAAACGACGGAGCTACGCAAGAACCCATTGCGCAGCCCCGCCGCTGCCGGTACCATCTGCCGTCAAAAAGGAAATAATTCCGTTTCATGGTGAGATTAAGTAATGTCAGAAAAAAATCTAGGTCAGGGCCCCTATAACTGGGATTATCTGAGAGAAATACTCTCACTGCCTCAATACCCTCATCGTGTGGTATATTGGTATAAAGAGAAACCACATCCAACGTACAGAGTAAACTATTGTCAGGTAATGGTGAAATGGTAGAAAGTTTGTTAATTAGTGTAGTGGTGTCTTTCAGAAACATACTGTGTGTTTGTATCAATGGCTGTAAGTATGTATCAAGGTATTTAGAGATTTTGTAATATATTGAATCTCTGGCTGAAATAATCGGCCGTCCCGGGGGACGTTGTGGATTTTTGTGCATTTTGGGGATGGTGTATAATATGGGTGAAACAGGGTTATCTTGAATCAGATTGCGACTTACTTCTTCTGAGATGATGCCATTGGTGACGGCTTGTTTCAAGATGCATTCTAATTCACCTTTATACTGCTGAGTAGGATCATCTCGTAGCTGTTCATACACGTTCACATCTTGTAGTTGAGAATAAATCTCTTGCTTGTAGTCAGTCAGGTTTTGTAGGACGATGCCACCTCCCTTATCCGCAGTTCGTATAATCAAGTTTTTGTCCATCTTAAGATCACGCAGTGCCTGGCGCTCTGCTAGGGATAAGTTATTAGTCAAAGGCAGTTTCTGTTGTACATGAGCTGTCACAGCTCTATCCAAAGTTTTGGAAAAACATTTGATGGATGTATTGCTGGAGGTGGGGTCAAATCTTGACTTAGTTTTAATGCAGGCAGGCACCTCAGGACCTATGGAGGGAATGGCTGGAGGAGTTTTTTCAAAAAATTCTTTGATACGTAAAGATCTAGAAAATTTATAGGAATCTATTTTCCATTGGAGATGATTAAACGGTGTAGTTGGAACAAATGAGAGGCCTTTACTGAGAACAGACATTTCTGCTGAACTCAGGTTGCGATCTGATAAATTAAAGACCGCTGTCACTTGCGACTCTTTGGCTGCTTTGCTTTGGTGCCTCTGCCCGCCGCGCCTCGTCCGGGTCCTGCGTGGTCTTCCCGCTGTGCGCGTGTACGAACCCCTAAAGGGGGTTTACCAGATGATTTAGCTCTATGGTCCTCAACTTCACTGTGAGAGCTGTATTCCACACTAGAAGAATCTGTGTCTAGAGGACGCAATCGTCTCTGCGAAGGGCGAAATCGTTTCCGGGGGTTGCCACCTGGATTTTGTGTCCACAGGTATACGTTGTTTTCTTGATAATCCCGTTGTACCTTGGTCAGCTTGTCCCTTTTATATTTGACCAGATTTCGCTTGTATGTGTCGATTTGTTCACTCAGTTTGGTAAGCCAATCTGTATCAGAGTCCTTAATTAGATTGTCCTTATGTAAGGACTCGAAGGCAGTAATCTTAGATTTAACTGAATTCAATTCTTTTGAGGATTCTTCAATCACAAGTAACATCAAATCGTAGCTGCACTTATTTAGTACAGCCACCCACCTCCTGCAAAATTCAGGATTATGCTTTCCAATGGTGGGAGTATTTTTAACTCGGAATCCTCTGGGAATTTGTTTAGCACGGTGATAATCAGTCAACGTGATCCCGTGCATGAGGTAATCTACCTCCTTTTTCTTTAATCTAAGCAGTTCATGGTAAAGTTGTTCCGTAGAGATATCACCACCGGAGATCTGGAAATTTTCTTTAAAGTAAATGGAGTCAGCTTCTGCATCCGAGAAGCTTAGGGTTTCCCCATGTGGCAGAACTATATTTCTAAACCCACTCACTTGTGGAACACTGTTCTCCTGTGACATCACACCAACCGTGTGAAGAAAAAGATGTCAGACAAATCCGTCTGGGAGAGCCTTGACTGTAGTTAAGACAAATGGAGGGTGCCTTGCCGTGTTCCTGAAATCAGTAACGGTCCAATCCGGTCCAGATACAGGAACAAATGTAGAATCGTTGCGTTGGCTGGCACTCCGTCTAACAAGTCAGGAATCGCCTTGGTGCCCTCCTGACCACTGATATGGTTTCTATACATATTGTTATATTGGTGTTTCATTTGAAGCAATTATCATTGTGCCTTTTTACCCATTTGTTGTTTCTCCCAAATTGGGTCAATGGGTTATGTTCTCAAGCTCTGCTTTCAGCAGTTCTTCAATTGTAAATTAATATTTTCTTACATGGTTAATCAGTCTGTAGTGAACTCACCAGATCATTAATATTTAATCCAGTCATGGAATAATGCTCACTGTACATCATTTATGGGTTATATGGGTTAATTAGTTAATTTATTCATTGGTCTCCAGGCAACGGCTGCCGGGATCCGGTGCAAACGCAGCACCCGTCGCACGTTGTGTGACGTCATCCACCGCAGCCGCGGCCCCGGGACGATGAGCCTAACACTGTGGGTGTATTATCTATATAAGGTATGTGGTTTGTATTGCTCTGTATCCTGACGAAAGTTTTTGAAATAAAACTGAAACGTTGATGACATGTAGGCTATAGTGCCGGTTTCCTTTCAGCACCTAGAAAGTCCTTTGAGTGCCGCCTAAACTTCGTGACCTATACATTCCACTATCAGTGGTCAGGAGGACACCAAGGCGATTCCTGACTTGTTAGACGGAGTGCCAGCCAACGCAACGATTCTACATTTGTTCCTGTATCTGGACCGGATTGGACCGTTACTGATTTCAGGAACACGGCAAGGCACCCTCCATTTGTCTTAACTACAGTCAAGGCTCTCCCAGACGGATTTGTCTGACATCTTTTTCTTCACACGGTTGGTGTGATGTCACAGGAGAACATTGTTCCACAAGTGAGTGGGTTTAGAAATATAGTTCTGCCACATGGGGAAACCCTAAGCTTCTCGGATGCAGAAGCTGACTCCATTTACTTTAAAGAAAATTTCCAGATCTCCGGTGGTGATATCTCTACGGAACAACTTTACCATGAACTGCTTAGATTAAAGAAAAAGGAGGTAGATTACCTCATGCACGGGATCACGTTGACTGATTATCACCGTGCTAAACAAATTCCCAGAGGATTCCGAGTTAAAAATACTCCCACCATTGGAAAGCATAATCCTGAATTTTGCAGGAGGTGGGTGGCTGTACTAAATAAGTGCAGCTACGATTTGATGTTACTTGTGATTGAAGAATCCTCAAAAGAATTGAATTCAGTTAAATCTAAGATTACTGCCTTCGAGTCCTTACATAAGGACAATCTAATTAAGGACTCTGATACAGATTGGCTTACCAAACTGAGTGAACAAATCGACACATACAAGCGAAATCTGGTCAAATATAAAAGGGACAAGCTGACCAAGGTACAACGGGATTATCAAGAAAACAACGTATACCTGTGGACACAAAATCCAGGTGGCAACCCCCGGACACAATTTCGCCCTTCGCAGCGACGATTGCGTCCACTAGACACAGATTCTTCTAGTGTGGAATACAGCTCTCACAGTGAAGTTGAGGACCATAGAGCTAAATCATCTGGTAAACCCCCTTTAGGGGTTCGTACACGCGCACAGCGGGAAGACCACGCAGGACCCGGACGAGGCGCGGCGGGCAGAGGCACCAAAGCAAAGCAGCCAAAGAGTCGCAAGTGACAGCGGTCTTTAATTTATCGGATCGCAACCTGAGTTCAGCAGAAATGTCTGTTCTCAGTAAAGGCCTCTCATTTGTTCCAACTACACCGTTTAATCATCTCCAATGGAAAATAGATTCCTATAAATTTTCTAGATCTTTACGTATCAAAGAATTTTTTGAAAAAACTCCTCCAGCCATTCCCTCCATAGGTCCTGAGGTGCCTGCCTGCATTAAAACTAAGTCAAGATTTGACCCCACCTCCAGCAATACATCCATCAAATGTTTTTCCAAAACTTTGGATAGAGCTGTGACAGCTCATGTACAACAGAAACTGCCTTTGACTAATAACTTATCCCTAGCAGAGCGCCAGGCACTGCGTGATCTTAAGATGGACAAAAACTTGATTATACGAACTGCGGATAAGGGAGGTGGCATCGTCCTACAAAACCTGACTGACTACAAGCAAGAGATTTATTCTCAACTACAAGATGTGAACGTGTATGAACAGCTACGAGATGATCCTACTCAGCAGTATAAAGGTGAATTAGAATGCATCTTGAAACAAGCCGTCACCAATGGCATCATCTCAGAAGAAGTAAGTCGCAATCTGATTCAGGATAACCCTGTTTCACCCATATTATACACCATCCCCAAAATGCACAAAAATCCACAACGTCCCCCGGGACGGCCGATTATTTCAGCCAGAGATTCAATATATTACAAAATCTCTAAATACCTTGATACATACTTACAGCCATTGATACAAACACACAGTATGTTTCTGAAAGACACCACTACACTAATTAACAAACTTTCTACCATTTCACCATTACCTGACAATAGTTTACTCTGTACGTTGGATGTGGTTTCTCTTTATACCAATATACCACACGATGAGGGCATTGAGGCAGTGAGAGTATTTCTCTCAGATAATCCCAGTTATAGGGGCCCTGACCTAGATTTTTTTCTGACATTACTTAATCTCACCATGAAACGGAATTATTTCCTTTTTGACGGCAGATGGTACCGGCAGCGGCGGGGCTGCGCAATGGGTTCTTGCGTAGCTCCGTCGTTTGCCAACATCTACATGTTCAAAATTGAACAAGATTTAATTTTTTCTAACAGCTCTATATCGGGTGATCTATTATGGATCACTCGCTATATAGATGATTTGCTACTGATTTGGACTGGTACTAAGCAGCAGCTTGAGTTGCAATTGTCCAATCTGAACACATTAGATCCTACCATTAAATTTACATGGGACATAAGTGAGACAGTAGTCCATTATTTAGATGTTAACATTTCTCTTGATCAGGGCACCATACACACATGTCTTTACAAAAAACCCACTGACAGAAATACTTACCTACATGCGCAGAGTCAACACCCACCTGCTTGCATCAGAGGTTTGCCCTATTCACAGTTCCTGCGAGTCTGTAGAGTCTCAGACTCCCGTGAAAAAACTGTGACGGACATTGATACTATGATCATACAATTCTTACAACGTGGGTATAATTATGAAGACTTACAGCAAGCCAAAAAGAAAGCACTAGCCATACCTAGAAACAAGCTTCTCATACCCACAGAACCAAAGCAGACACTACACAATAAACAGGTGTTTGTGCAAGAGTATCATCCATCCAGTAATATCATCACGAACAAAGCTAAAGAACTTTGGCCGATTGTAGCCTTAGACCCAGACCTTAATTTTGCTAAAAAATCTCGTATCCTTCCCAGCTTTACCAGGAACAAGAATTTGAAGGACTTGCTAGTCAGAAATGATATTACTGGTATTACCCCTACTAGACAGTCCCATTTCTTAACACGTAAGCCAGGTTGCTACAAATGTACTGGCTGCATAACCTGCAGCTATATGGAATCTGGAAAAGACTTCTGTCACCCACACTCTGGGGTCCGTATTCCCATTAAACATATTGTAACATGCAGCAGTAGATTCGTTGTCTATTACATCAGATGCCCTTGTGGTTTATTCTATGTGGGCAAAACCAGCTGCATGTTTAAAGAAAGAATGGCCACACATAGGATGGCCATCAGACAAGCATTGGATGGTGGCAATCAGGACCAACCAGTGGCAAGACATTTTAAAATCTTCCAGCACAATCTCTCTACACTTAAGTACAAGATCATTGATCATGTTCCGGCTAATATCAGAGGGGGAGATAGAAATAAGCAACTTTTACGTCTGGAAACACGCTGGATCCACAAACTGAATACTGTGGCTCCAGCCGGACTTAATGAATATATTTCATGAAATTGTTTTCTATAATGCTTTATGTGCTTAACTAGCTGTGGTATATTACTCTGATTTGGAGTAAAATGAAGCTTGAAATTAGGTTTGTGGACTGGTGTATTCTCGTGGCGCTGCCTGCACCTTAACACGCCTTAAGGTCTTTTTTCATTTATTCAAGTGGTGTCCTAATGCGATTTATTCTGTATGTTTTATTTGTGCTAATAATATGGTTTCTATACATATTGTTATATTGGTGTTTCATTTGAAGCAATTATCATTGTGCCTTTTTACCCATTTGTTGTTTCTCCCAAATTGGGTCAATGGGTTATGTTCTCAATCTCTGCTTTCAGCAGTTCTTCAATTGTAAAATAAGAATTTACTTACCGATAATTCTATTTCTCGTAGTCCGTAGTGGATGCTGGGAACTCCGTAAGGACCATGGAGAATAGCGGCTCCGCAGGAGACTGGGCACAAAAGTGACCCTCCTCCAAGCATCAGTTAGGATACTGTGCCCGGACGAGCGTACACAATAAGGAAGGATTTTGAATCCCGGGTAAGACTCATACCAGCCACACCAATCACACCGTACAACCTGTGATCTGAACCCAGTTAACAGCATGATAACAGAGGAGCCTCTGAAAAGATGGCTCACAACAATAATAACCCGATTTTTGTAACAATAACTATGTACAAGTATTGCAGACAATCCGCACTTGGGATGGGCGCCCAGCATCCACTACGGACTACGAGAAATAGAATTATCGGTAAGTAAATTCTTATTTTCTCTGACGTCCTAGTGGATGCTGGAAACTCCGTAAGGACCATGGGGATTATACCAAAGCTCCCAAATGGGCGGGAGAGTGCGGATGACTCTGCAGCACCGAATGAGAGAACTCAAGGTCCTCCTCAGCCAGGGTATCAAATTTGTAGAATTTAGCAAACGTGTTTGCCCCTGACCAAGTAGCTGCTCGGCAAAGTTGTAAAGCCGAGACCCCTCGGGCAGCCGCCCAAGATGAGCCCACCTTCCTTGTGGAATGGGCTTTTACAGATTTTGGCTGTGGCAGGCCTGCCACAGAATGTGCAAGCTGAATTGTACTACAAATCCAACGAGCAATAGTTTGCTTAGAAGCAGGAGCACCCAGCTTGTTGGGTGCATACAGGATAAACAGCGAGTCAGATTTCCTGACTCCAGCCGTCCTATTTTCAGGGCCCTGACTACGTCCAGCAACTTGGAGTCCTCCAAATCCCTAGTAGCCGCAGGTACCACAATAGGCTGGTTCAAGTGAAACGCTGAAACCACCTTAGGGAGAAATTAAGGACGAGTCCTCAATTCTGCCCTGTCCGTATGAAAAATTAGGTAAGGGCTTTTATAGGATAAAGCCGCCAATTCTGAGACACGCCTGGCTGAAGCCAGGGCTAACAGCATTACCACTTTCCAAGTGAGATATTTTAAGTCTACAGTGGAGAGTGGTTCAAACCAATGTGATTTTAGGAACCCCAAAACTACATTGAGATCCCAAGGTGCCACTGGAGGCACAAAAGGAGGCTGTATATGCAGTACCCCCTTGACAAACGTCTGAACTTCAGGAACTGAAGCCAGTTCTTTCTGGAAGAAAATCGACAGGGCCGAAATTTGAACCTTAATGGACCCTAATTTTAGGCCCATAGACAGTCCTGTTTGCAGGAAATGCAGGAAACGACCCAGTTGAAATTCCTCTGTAGGGGCCTTCCTGGCCTCGCACCACGCAACATATTTACGCCAAATACGGTGATAATGCTGTACGGTTACATCCTTCCTGGCTTTGATCAGGGTAGGGATGACTTCATCCGGAATGCCTTTTTCCTTCAGGATCCGGCGTTCAACCGCCATGCCGTCAAACGCAGCCGCGGTAAGTCTTGGAACAGACAGGGTCCCTGCTGGAGCAGGTCCTTTCTTAGAGGTAGAGGCCACGGGTCCTCTGTGAGCATCTCTTGAAGTTCCGGGTACCAAATCCTTCTTGGCCAATCCGGAGCCACGAGTATAGTCCTTACTCCTCTCCTTCTTATGATTCTCAGTACCTTGGGTGTGAGAGGCAGAGGAGGGAACACATACACTGACTGGTACACCCACGGTGTTACCAGAGCGTCCACAGCTATTGCCTGAGGGTCCCTTGACCTGGCGCAATACCTGTCTAGTTTTTTGTTGAGGCGGGACGCCATCATGTCCACCTTTGGTTTTTCCCAACGGTTCACAATCATGTGGAAGACTTCTGGGTGAAGTCCCCACTCCCCCGGGTGGAGGTCGTGTCTGCTGAGGAAGTCTGCTTCCCAGTTGTCCACTCCCGGAATGAACACTGCTGACAGTGCTATCACATGATTTTCCGCCCAGCGGAGAATCCTTGCAACTTCTGTCATTGCCCTCCTGCTTCTCGTGCCGCCCTGTCTGTTTACGTGGGCAACTGCCGTGATGTTGTCTGACTGGATCAGCACCGGCTGACCTTGAAGCAGAGGTCTTGCTAGGCTTAGTGCATTGTAGATGGCCCTTAGCTCCAGGATATTTATGTGAAGTAATGTCTCCAGGCTTGACCACAAGCCCAGGAAATCTCTTCCCTGTGCGACTGCTCCCCAGCCTCTCAGGCTGGCATCCGTGGTCACCAGGACCCAGTCCTGAATGCCGAATCTGCGGCCCTCTAGAAGATGCAACCACCACAGGAGAGACACCCTTGTCCTTGGTGACAAGATTATCCGCTGATGCATCTGAAGATGCGACCCGGACCATTTGTCTAGCAGATCCCACTGGAAGGTTCTTGCGTGGAATCTGCCGAATGGGATTGCTTCGTAAGAAGCCACCATCTTTCCCAGGACCCTTGTGCATGGATGCACTGAGACTTGGCCTGGTTTTAGGAGATTTCTGACTAGTTCGGATAACTCCCTGGCTTTCTCCTCCGGGAGAAACACCTTTTTCTGGACTGTGTCCAGGATCATCCCTAGGAATAGAAGTCGTGTCGTCGGGATCAGCTGTGATTTTGGAATATTGAGAATCCAACCGTGCTGGCGCAGCACTATCTGAGATAGTGCTACCCCGACTTCCAACTGTTCCCTGGATCTTGCCCTTATCAGGAGATCGTCCAAGTAAGGGATAACTAAAACTCCCTTCCTTCGAAGGAGTATCATCATTTCGGCCATTACCTTGGTAAAGACCCTGGGTGCCGTGGACAATCCAAACGGCAGCGTCTGAAACTGATAGTGACAGTTCTGTACCACAAACCTGAGGTACCCTTGGTGAGAAGGGTAAATTGGGACATGTAGGTAAGCATCTTTGATGTCCAGAGACACCATATAGTCCCCTTCTTCCAGGTTTGCAATCACTGCTCTGAGTGACTCCATCTTGAATTTGAACCTTTGTATGTAAGTGTTCAAGGATTTTAGGTTTAAAATTGGTCTCACCGAGCCGTCCGGCTTCGGTACCACAAATAGTGTGGAATAGTACCCCTTTCCCTGTTGTAGGAGGGGTACCTTGATTATCACCTGCTGGGAATACAGCTTGTGAATGGCTTCCAATACTGCCTCCCTGTCTGAGGAAAACGTCGGTAAAGCAGACTTTAGAAAACGGCGAGGGGGAGACGTCTCGAATTCCAATTTGTACCCCTGAGATACCACTTGAAGGATCCAGGGGTCCACTTGCGAGTGGGCCCACTGCGCACTGAACTTCTTGAGACGGGCCCCCACCGTGCCTGAGTCCGCTTGTAAAGCCCCAGCGTCATGCTGAGGACTTTGCGGAGGCGGGAGAGGGCTTTTGTTCCTGGGAACTGGCTGTTTGTTGCAGCCTTTTCCCTCTCCCTCTGCCACGGGGCAGAAATGAGGCGCCTTTTGCCCGCTTGCCCTTATGGGGCCGAAAGGACTGCGCCTGATAATACGGCGTCTTCTTAGGTTGAGAAGCTACCTGGGGTAAAAATTTGGATTTTCCAGCAGTTGCCGTGGCTACCAGGTCTGATAGACCTACCCCAAATAACTCCTCCCCCTTATAAGGCAATACTTCCATGTGCCTTTTAGAATCCGCATCGCCTGACCACTGCCGCGTCCATAAACCTCTTCTTGCAGAAATGGACAGCGCGCTAACTCTTGATGCCAGTCGGCAAATATCCCTCTGTGCATCACGCATATATAGAAATGCATCCTTCAAATGCTCTATAGTCAGTAATATACTGTCCCTATCTAGGGTATCAATATTTTCAGTCAGGGAATCCGACCACGCCAGGCCCGCACTGCACATCCAGGCTGAGGCGATTGCTGGTCGCAGTATAACACCCGTGTGAGAGTATATACATTTTAGGATATTCTCCAGCTTTCTATCGGCAGGTTCCTTTAGGGCGGCCGTATCAGGAGAGGGTAGTGCTACCTGTTTAGACAAGCGTGTGAGCGCTTTATCCACCCTAGGGGGTGTTTCCCAACGTGCCCTATCCTCTGGCGGGAAAGGGTACGATGCCAATAACCTTTTAGGAATTATCAGTTTTTTATCGGGGGAAACCCACGCCTCATCACACACTTCATTTAATTCCTCGGATACAGGAAAAACTACAGGCAGTTTTTTCTCACCAAACATAATACCCTTTTTAGTGGTACTTGTATTATCAGAGATATGCAATACATTTTTCATTGCTTCAATCATGTAACGTGTGGCCCTAGTGGAAGTCACGTATGTCTCCTCATCATCGACACTGGAGTCAGTATCCGTGTCTGTGTCTGCCATTTGAGGTAACGGGCGTTTTAAAGCCCCTGATGGCGTTTGAGACCCCTGGACAGGCACAAGCTGAGTAGCCGGCTGTCTCATGTCGTCAACTGTCTGTCGTAAAGAGCTGACACTGTCACGCAATTCCTTCCATAAGCTCATCCACTCAGGTGTCGACTCCCTAGGGGGTGACAACTGTATAATAGGCAATTGCTCCGCCTCCATCTCATTTTCCTCCTCAAACATGTCGACACAATCGTACCGACACACCGCACACACACAGGGAATGCTCTGATAGAGGACAGGACCCCACTAGCCCTTTGGGGAGACAGAGGGAGAGTATGCCAGCACACACCAGAGCGCTATATATAGACAGGAATACCACTATAAAACGTGCTTTTCCCTTTATAGCTGCTGTTAGTAACAAAACTGCGCCAAATTAGTGCCCCCCTCTCTTTTTTACCCTTTTCTGTAGTGCAGGACTGCAGGGGAGAGTCAGGGAGACGTCCTTCCAGCGGAGCTGTGATGGAAAATGGCGCCCGTGTGCTGAGGAGATAGGCTCCGCCCCCTTCTCGGCGGCCTTTTCTCCCGCTTTTTTGGTGAGTTCTGGCAGGGGTTAAAATACATCCATATAGCCCTGGGGGTTATATGTGGTGTATTTATGCCAGCCAAGGTGTTTTACATTGCTGCTCAGGGCGCCCCCCACTAGCGCCCTGCACCCTCAGTGACCGGAGTGTGAAGTGTGCCTGAGTAACAATGGCGCACAGCTGCAGTGCTGTGCGCTACCTTGTTGAAGACTGATGTCTTCTGCCGCCGATTTTTCCGGACCTCTTCTTGCTTCTGGCTCTGTAAGGGGGCCGGCGGCGCGGCTCTGGGACCGAGCTCCGAGGCTGGGCCTGTGTTCGGTCCCTCTGGAGCTAATGGTGTCCAGTAGCCTAAGAAGCCCAATCCACTCTGCACTCAGGTGAGTTCGCTTCTTCTCCCCTTAGTCCCTCGATGCAGTGAGCCTGTTGCCAGCAGGTCTCACTGAAAATAAAAAACCTAAACTAAAACTTTCACTAAGAAGCTCAGGAGAGCCCCTAGTGTGCACCCTTCTCGGCCGGGCACAAAAATCTAACTGAGGCTTGGAGGAGGGTCATAGGGGGAGGAGCCAGTGCACACCAGGTAGTCCTAAAGCTTTTACTTTTGTGCCCAGTCTCCTGCGGAGCCGCTATTCCCCATGGTCCTTACGGAGTTCCCAGCATCCACTAGGACGTCAGAGAAATTAATATTTTCTTGCATGGTTAATCAGTCTGTAGTGAACTCACCAGATCATTAATATTTAATCCAGTCATGGAATAATGCTCACTGTACATCATTTATGGGTTATATGGGTTAATTAGTTAATTTATTCATTGGTCTCCAGGCAACGGCTGCCGGGATCCGGTGCAAACGCAGCACCCGTCGCACGTTGTGTGACGTCATCCACCGCAGCCGCGGCCCCGGGACGATGAGCCTAACACTGTGGGTGTATTATCTATATAAGGTATGTGGTTTGTATTGCTCTGTATCCTGACGAAAGTTTTTGAAATAAAACTGAAACGTTGATGACATGTAGGCTATAGTTCCGGTTTCCTTTCAGCACCTAGAAAGTCCTTTGAGTGCCGCCTAAACTTCGTGACCTATACATTCCACTATCAGTGGTCAGGAGGGCACCAAGGCGATTCCTGACTTGTTAGACGGAGTGCCAGCCAACGCAACGATTCTATATATATATATATATATATATATATATATATCTGGCAAAGTGTAGTGCACGTGGCCAGTACTATATGAAACTGATCCCAAATTCCCACCTACACCCCTGCGCCTTCGGTGGAGTAGAGATGTAGTACAGGAACGTTCTGGAATCACAAACTGGAAGACAGGAAGCAAGATTAAAATGGCCACCATGCCTCACAGTGCAGGGTATATGTAACAAGTGCAGCCAACCCTGTAATATAGGCTTAACAGCCTATTTCATCAATGTCACCCCCCTTATGCAGCCCTCCGCTAATGTCATCTCCCCCCCCCTTCTGCTCCCTCCCCCGTGGCCCGTGTACCGCTGTCTGAGCGGGAATTACCGGGGCGTGGGTATCTCACTCCCAGCGCAATCAGGGTGCAAGGAGCCAGGGAGCGCTGTAATGGAGCGCGGTCCTACAGCGGCGGCCGGCGGGTCTGAGCGGCGGCCGGCAGGTGCGAGCGGCGGGTGAGCGCGGCGGCCGGCGGGTGTGAGCGGCGGCCGGCGGGTCTCAGCGGTGGAGGCGGCGCTGCTCAGAGCGGTTGCCGGGGCGGCCTGTCAGGAGAGGCGGGCGCAGTAAGAGCGGCGTCAGTGACCAGTATCCCCCCACAGCGGGGCGGCAGCGTGCGCTGACCGCCCCGTACACCAAGCATACCTGACTCCAGAGGCGAAGGCTGTGACGGGGCTTCTATCTGTAAGCTCCGTCCAGCTGTAGCAGCAGTCAGGGAATGAGCTGCGTGTGGCTGTGAGGGTGCTCTTTGTGAGGACCGACACGCCATGCGCTGCTCCATGCAGCGGCACTATCCCGGACAAAGTTTTTACAGAAACTGGGAAGGGATGTGCTGTGAGCAAAAAATGTAAAGTAGAAAAAAAAATTAAAAATAAAAATATTCAAAGTAGTGTGGTTAAGCTCCACACAAGCCCTGTTGCTACGAGAAGCACAGAAAAAACACTGAGGTACTCTGGGATATGGAGGGGAGGAGAGTTCTAAATTTTAATATTCAGTGCCTTGTTCCTACGGAAACCGTCCATATCCCAAGAGTACTCCAGTGACCCCTAGTGGATGAAAAAGAAATAGTGAATGTAAACACTATTTTTGATGATTCCTTAAAATTAAAGTTTTCAGGCCGTAAAACAAGTACTGTAAGTATTTTAGCCAGATGAAGTAAATGACTGCTGCAAGGGTTTGTGAAGTTTCATGTTTCAACGATAGAGGTGGAGCTACGCTACTATCAAAAGATTTAGGGGTATATTCACTTGAAGTCGAAAGCTGCAGTCTGTCGAAAAGACGGCAGTTTTCAACTTTTTTAGGTCGGAAGGGGTTCCGACCTATTCAATATAACCCCAAATTTTTCGACAAGTCGAGGAATTTGACTTGTCGAAAAGCACGTGGATCGGTGGAATAGCTGCCAACTGTCAAAAGTTTTGGCCCCCTTTTTGACCATCTCAATTCGACTTTAAAAAAAGTTGAATGAGATGGGGAGAGCAGCGGCGGCGACGGGGAGAGCCGAGGCGGGAACAGGGTGAGCAGCGCTGGAGGATGTCACAGCCGCTGCTCACAGCAGCGTCTACCCGGCTCCAGCAAGCGAGACCTCGCTTGCTGGAGCTGGGTGAACGCTGCCGTGAGTGGCGGCTGTGATGCGGGGACTGAGAGAGGAGGGACGGGGAGAGGCAGAGAGACTGGGGGTGGGGAGAGCCGCGCTACAGCAGCGGCTATATAATTTTTGCTCACCAATACTTATTCACTAAACTCGAACTGATTAAATTTCAATAAAAACTGGAAGAAAAAAAAATGGGATTTATGGTTTTATCTGATTAAATCCTTTTCTTGGAGTCCAGCATGCCTTAGCCTCCCTCTCCCCTATACCCCGCCCCAGTTCTGAAAGCAAGCCCAAGGCAAGTGTGGAGAAGTAAGAGGAAGGAAGGCCAACACACACACACACACACACACACACACACACACACACACGGAGACAGACTAACAGAAGAACTGCCACTTACTCACTAGTACAGGAAGAAGATTCCGCAAGTCCAGTGCGTAGAGAGGGCATCCTGTGTCCCCTATGGCTTCATAGGTAAGACCATTAATCCAATTTTCTTGTTCGTCCACTGGGGGGCACTGGAGGAATTGCGCTGGAATGTCCTAAAGCTGCACCCTCAAGGGCAGGGACGCTTCTGGACTGCGCTCAGGACACTACGCCCAAACGCTGCATCGGCCGATGCAAAAGTGTCAAAGGCGTAAAACCTGATGAATGTCTGGGCGGAAGACCAGGTGGCCCCTTGCAAAGTTGTTCCCCAGAGGCTCCACGGTTAGCATCCCAATAAGCTCCCACAGAGTGGAGTGAGATGTGATCCCCACAGGGATAAGAAGTTTTGCCATCAAAAAAGTTTGGCAAATCGTTAAATGGGAATCCGACTTTGGAATCTCCGTAGTTCTGTGCACATAAATGCGGAGAGCCCAGACAACATCCAGAGAGGTCACCTCAGAGGAACCCTCCACAAAAGCTAGGAGAACTACCTCCTGGTTCAAATGAAACCTTGATAACCACCTTGGGCAGTCCAAACGAGTGCGAAGGGCCACCCTGTCTGAATGAGAAACCAGAAAGGGCGAGGGCCAAGATAAGGAACTGAGATGTGATGCCCGGTGGGCTGAGGAGATGGCCAACAGGAAGTATGTATTCCACGTAAGCCAGCGGAGATCATCTGTGTCCAGAGGTTCAAATGGGGATGATTGGAGAGCCTGGAGAACCAGGGAGAGATACCACGGAGAAACAGGAGGCACAAATGGAGGCTGAACATGCAGCACCCCCTGCAAGGAAGTCCGAATGTTGGCAAGATAGCTAGCCAACGCTGGAAGAGGATAGACAGAGCAGAGACCATCTTCAACGAGGAAAGTCGGAAACCCAGATCCAGACCCACATGGAGAAAAGCTAGTAAGCATGACAGACGGAAGGCAAGCGGTTTGAACCCTCTGGCAGATCACCAGGCAAAGTAAGTCTTCCAAATCCGGTGGTAAATTCTGGCCAAGGAAGGCTTCCTGACTCTGAGCATGGTCCGAAATACCCTGTTGGTGAAACCCTTCTACCTCAGAACTGATGTCTCATAGCCATGCCCTCAAAGCTAGATGGTCCATATCCGAATAAAGGCATGGGCCTTGAGGGAGCAGGTATGGTCTTATAAGTAGACATAGCGGTGTGTCGATGGAGACTGAAGATCTGCGTACCACCCTTGAAGTGGCCAATCTGGGGCCATCAGAATCATAGTTCCTCCTTCCCGTTTGAACTTGCGGATGACTTGCAGAAGCATATGGATTAGAGAAAAGATGTACGCCAAAGAAAATGACTATGTAGGTGTTAACATGTCTACTAGAAAGGCCTCTGTGTGTCTTGTCCGAGTGCTGTACCTTGGTACCTGGTGGTTGCCATCATGCCGATGTCTGGGAGACCAGCATCTGAAACACCTCCGAATGTAAAGCCCACTCGCCGGAGTGAATGTCCCGATGGTTAAGGAAGTCCACCTCCCAGTAGAGCACTCTGGGAATGAAGACTGCCTAAAGGGCTGGCAGATGACGCTCCGCCCAATGGAAGATCCGCGTTGCCTCCGTCATCGCACCGCGGCTGCGGGTCCCTCCTTGACGATATAAGTAA